>NC_052617.1:15375745-15548512 GCF_016545825.1 Eucalyptus grandis | reverse complement strand
TTGGCGAGTTAGGAATGGCATTTTTTTTTTGTTTCTTAGCATTAAATTATTGTTCTTCCTTGCAATTTATTAATACTTTTTTAGTTGCTGATTGATATTTTAATAATTGTACACTTGCATGATCACTTAATATGTTAGTGAATAGGTTTAAAATCAATCCATACTGTTTAAGCTACCGGTGACTCTTCATTAGAAAATTTTTATAGCATCAATTGAAGCTAAAATTGAATATTCAATGTCACACGGGGATGGGTTTGGGATAGCTTGTGCCTAATTGAGGAGTGTAGACTCGCCTCTTAAGCATTACCTCTAAACCTTTGTCTTTTCCCCTCGGGACGGAAAAGATTGGTTGCGATAGGTATATCATACATATAAGTCGATTGGCTAGAAAGTACCAGCTCAAAAGCTTAAGAACAATTGGTTGCCCCTATGTTAAAGTAGGGAGATGGAAGTTTAGCTCAAAATCTTTTCTATTGGATAAAACTATTAAGATTGAACTTACATCAAAGGTAATTCACTAAATTATCTAAGCTATATGTGAAGATTAAAGAAAACTAAGCTAACCTAATTTTAAAGTCTTAACAACTTAGTCAAGCCCCTTTTCCAGAACCAAATCCTATTCTTTAAAAAAATAAGATTAATTTTTTAATTCCAAAAATGGAGACTTGAGTTGGGCCCTCGGACTCAATCTGTTAATGGGCTAGGATCTAGTCTCACATATTGCTGCCGTTAATACCCAAACTGGGCTCTTCCACCAAGCCCTCTCAATTTCTCTAGACCCGTTTCATTTTTGTTAAAAAAAACACCAACCCACGCTCATCTTAAAGGAACTAAGCTCATATTTGTCAACTAAAGACCTAAAGCCCATCTTGTTTTGTCTTCCACATTTTGCCTTCTTTTCCTATGAAGTTAATTTCTATTTTCTACTTTACCTGTTATTCCCACCATCTATTCTAAGAACGTTCCTTGTTGCCCAACCTTATTGCCCAAAAACCTTCAATAATTGCTAGATAACCACAAAATAACTAAAGCTTAAGCAAAGATCTGCTAGAAATCGCACAGTTTATCTTTGACCAACACCGATCTGTAGAACATGATTCGCCATCATTGCTAGATGAACATTCGATTCATTGGTCGCCACCAAAGACTTACCTGACGTCCGTACTAACTTTACCGTGAAAGTGCGCTCTAATATTGTTTCTTGCAACTTAAGAGAGCTTAATTTTTGTCTTTGTTGGCTATGTTGGGTGCTTCTTGGCCGTCTTCTGATTTCGGAAAGTTGTGCTAATGAGTTTTCTTTTGCTACATAGACACGAACACCTCAGAGCTTGATAGCACCCTTTTGAGATATTCTAGCTTCAAATCAAAAGAAGAAGTAATCTTTGGTGGAAGTTTGATAGATCTTAATCTGGCTTCTTTTTTTTTTGGTAAGAAGTAAGAATAATATAGCTAAAGAACCAAGGAGTTACAAAGAGGCAAAGCAGTGACAAGCGACTCCAAACATGCACTCAAATTGACACGGGCGTCGGGCCGAGTGGACGAGGCGGGGGCTAAATAGCCAAAAAGGAGACAAAAGCAACAAAAGGCCATACACGACAGCCAAAGAAATAAAAGGAACGGCCAAACGCCAAGAGCAGGGAACCCGGCACACTTGCCAAGTCGAGGAGCATGTGGAGGGGAATAATCCGGCAACAACCGAAACAGAGGCAGATCAGCCTTGCGAAGGGAGAGCAGGACGCATTTTCAACAACAGCAGCATCTCACAGCGCAAGGGAGACAGGCCAGGATGGAGACCTTATTCAAAGATTGCAGGGTGGATTCCCCACATTTGGAGCCTTCGGTTACACGGATTATCCGAAACTCTTGAGAATGTGGAGGCTCTATCTTTGACAGCTTTCTGAAGTTGATCTTTAAGAGCGCGCATGACTAGGCTTTGATTCCGAAAGATGATATTATTTCGCTCCTTCCATATAAGGTAGCACAAGGCAGCAAATGCAAAGCGAGCAATGGAATGGTGGAAGGACGAGTCCGAGAGATGGCTGACCATCCACTATAGATTCTCCTTCCAAGGATCATTTCGCCAACTCAAATTACATTTAGAAGCCCATAAAGAAGCCAACGTACCCGTAATTGAGCAACCAAAGTATAAGTGGTCGATTGAGTCCGGCCTACTTGGAGCGTAAGGCACATGAAACATCGGGATCCTCCCATACGACAGAAGCAAAACCTGGGTTGGCAATCTATTCCGAGTGATCAGCCATAGATGGGTCTGATAATGCGGGGGAAGAGCGGAGCTCCAAACAAATCAAGACCAGTTAACCAAGGAGCCCCTAGCTCGAAGCATAGTCCATGCATAAGCAGTAGAGAACTGACCTGAAGAGTGGCCAAGCCACACTAGACGGTCATCATGGCTGTTGAGGCTGGGGAGAGGATCATCCCAAGTATGGATAGCAACAACTACATTAGATGGGATAGACAGGGCAGCAATACCCGTAGCAACGGAAGCATTCCGAGGGATACGAGAGCGATATATGTCACGATCCGAGAATAACTTGTTGAATGGACCACGAGGGTGCCAGGTATCAAACTAGAAAGAAGCCGATAACCCATTACCAATGTTCCAGGCAAAATAACTCTGAATCAATTCACGCAGCCAAAGAGTTTTTTCCTAGACCAAGAACAAACGGTCGGCCTAGGCGCAATCCAGAAATTCTTGTGTTTTAAGAAGTGAATGGATCCATTTGGTCCAGAGCGATTCCTTATCAGAGAAAAGCAGCCATATGTGTTTAGTCATGGCAGCAATATTACTAACTCGAAATGAACGAATACCTAATCCTCCTTCCACTTTAGGAAGATAGACTTCTTCCCAAGAAACTCTAGCACCACCAGATCCAAGGTTCGGGCCACGCCAGAGAAATTGGCGGAAAATCTGCTCAATTCGATTAATAAGCGAGGAGGGAGGATAAAACCGAAGACCAAGTACACCCGAATGGAATGGAGAAACGAGATCTAATAAGTTGGAGTCTCCCGGCGAGATGAAAGTAAGCGGTTAGTCCATGACTGAACTCTCTTCATTATAGTATCCACCAGAGATACACAATCTTTCTTGCCTAATCTTGATGAAATTATGGGGACGCCAAGGTACCGAAAAGGCAAGGATCCAAGGTTGAAACCCGATACATTAACCATGGCACTCTTCAAAGACTTAGGCCCCCCAGAAATAAAAATTTCACTCTTATTAAGATTGGGGATGAGACCAGACTAAGCAGCAAAAGTGTTTACTCCATCCATTAGAAGGCTTAGAGATGGCATGTTTGCTTCCGAAAAGAGCAGCACATCGTCAGCGAAGAATAAATGGGACAACTTGGAGGGTTTACAACGCCGAAGAACCGAAATCCGGGTTTGCGGAGTGCGGGCATTAATAATGCCGGTGAAAACTTCCATTACAAGAGTAAAGATATATGGGAAACAGGGGTCCCCCATCGTATGCCTCTCCCACTAGGGAAAAAACCATGCAAATCGCCGTTTAAAGCTATAGAGAACTTGGGGTTCTAATGCATGTCATAATTCGATCAATAAATGTGGGAGGGAAGCCAAATGCTTGGAGAGTCAACTCAATAAACTTCCAATCAATTGAGTCATAAACTTTGGAGAAATCAACCTTAATAATGTTCTTTGGAAAGTACGGCTCATGGTGGAAGTGAGCAAATAACTCTTGAGCAAGCATGATATTATCACTTATCCTCCTCCCTTTAACAAAAGCGTTCTGGGGGGGACTAATTATAGATGGGAGAACAGAAGCTAACCTGTTGGCTAATAGCTTTGTGATACACTTGTATACAGTGTTGCAGCAAGCAATAGGACGAAAGTCATTTACTGTGGAGGCATTGGGGGACTTCGGGACCAAAGTCAGAATAGTGGTGTTGATCTCACGAAGCAGCTGACCCGTAGAGAAGAACTCCCGAATTACCAATATAACGGAATGGCCTACAATAACCCACGACCGCTTGAAGAAATCAACATTAAATCCATCTGGGCCAAGGGCTTTTCCGGTGGCCAAGGAAAACAAAGTAGATCGAATTTCTTCATCAGTGAATGGCTGAGAGATGGCTTAGATCTGATTATCATCGAGCGTAGAAGCCATATTCGCACGAATCTCATCAACAGACGGAACGGCGGAGGGTAATGGGCGATAAAGAGATTTTGAAAGTGATCAACAAAGAGTTGCTGCACTTCGGCTTCATCGATAATTACATTAGTACCATCAGAAATTGAGAGAATTCTATTCCGGAGATGGCCTCGCTTCACCGAATGGTGGAAGAACCTGGTGTTTAAGTCGCCTTCTTTAAGCCATATGACCCTTGACTTTTGTCTGTAGAAAGATTCTTCCTTGAGGCGAAGGTCAGAAAAGACACGGAGGTAGTCCTTTTCCGCATCAGCTAGGGCTTGATTATGAGGGTCAAATTGAATAGCGTCCTGAGCTTCCACGAGAAGGCGTCTGGCGTAAGAAGTTCTAGCCGAAATATCAGAGTAAGCCTCCCTGTTTAATAGCTTGAGTCTGCGTTTGAGGGACCTAAGCTTACTACAGAGGACAAACATAGGCGTACCAAAGATACGCAGCTCCCAGATTTGTCTAACCAACTCAAAGAAATTGGGGTGTGACATCCAGAAATTGAAAAACTTGAAGGGTTTGCGCGAGCTAGGAACAGGGAGAATCCTGACCACCATAGGAGAGTGATCAGACACTCTAGGGGCGAGAAAGTTGGCTTCCAAATAGGAGAAGGCCGAGATCCAAGCTGCATTAGTAAGAACTCTGTCTATCTTCCTTTGCCTTCGATTAGGACCAGAAGAAGTAGACCAAGTAAACCTGTTACCCACAAACGGAGATCATCTAGACCAGCTTGGATGAGGCAATCTCGAAATCTTCAAAAGGCTGGAATCCAAGTAATTGGAACTATCTCGCTTTCCGTTGGAAGCATAACGAATGTCATTGAAGTCACCAGCAACAATCCATGGGATGTCCAGACAAATGGAACTAGTGGATATCAGATCATTCCAAAGCGGTCTTCTCAAGACAAAAGAATGCTCCGCATAGACCACCGAAAGATTAAAAGCAATACCAAAAATAAAACACTCCAACCGGCCATGAATGGCCTGAGCAGTACAAGCTGAGGTGCAAAAGGAAGCGGCCAGGGGGTTCCAACCCACCCAAATACAACCCCTGATGGAATAAGAGTAATTTGTAGACCAAGACCACCTAGGAAGAAGGGAAGCCGAAACAGGGGAATGGGCAGCAGGGGATATTTTAGTCTCCAAAATACCAATATAGCAGAGGCGATTAGTCCTCACAAAATTCCTAATCTCAGCTTGTTTGAGGGCTTGTCCAAGACCCCTAATATTCCAAACACCAAAAAACATAGTATGGAGATAAAATGATTACCTTCTCTTGCCACCTCGTTTCCTCGCCGAGGGTGGCATAAGCTTCAGGCCAGCAGGAATACTCACCTCAGCAGATTCAGAGCGGAGGATTCCTTTTTGACGAAAAGGGGCCTCCTGATTGACCTCCGGAGGGGGAGTTTTGTCGCGTTCCTCCAGTATGGACGAGGGCACCTTACATGGGGAAACAGATTCACCATCATCAGAGCTGATATCTTCAAGATCTTCATCTGAAGGTGCAGACTTATTCGAGACAGGGGAAGCCTGTCCTTGCATCACAGCAGCAGATCCCGGGTCAATAGAGGTGGCAGGGAGCAGATCAAAGGAAGGATGATGATCCTCCTGCCTGGTTAACTCTGGTTGCCCATGAAGGGCCATCGAAGTCTGAGGCAACGGATCTCCAATCTGATTTCCATCAGAACGGGGGGACTTGGGATGATTCGGAACGGACCATTCTTTAGGCCATCGTTCGCAGGCACCGGGGTGTGCTTATTGCATTTACCACGCACTTCACGCCATTCATTTGGACGAGGGACAGGGGCCTTCGGGACTGAGGGACTAGCTTTAGAAGGACCCGAAGAATTGTGGGTAGGACATCTATGGCCAAACGAAGAGCAGGTTGGACAAAGTGTCGGGATCCACTCATAGTGGACTGTTACTGATCTAAGCTCACCCTTCATCATAAACTCTATAACTTCAGGGAAGGAGTTAGATGTATCAATTTCTATATAGACTCGAGCAAAAGCTACCATTGCCATATGTTTTGTTCGATTATCAACAAATAAGGGCTTACCAATACCACTTGCTAGAAAACTGATCCCAGCAACAGACCATAGAGCCACAGGGACGTTCCTGAGACGAACCCAGATGGGGACAGTATTATGAGTTGATTTCTTGAGCTCCAACATAGGGTGCCATTGTTGCAGGATCAAGGGGATTTTAGCTACTGTAATCGGGACACCATCCAAGACTTTCCTCCTGAATTCACCATCCGGAATGTGAAAGAAGTAAAAACCAAGGTCAGCAGCAATGACTTCGACCAAGTGATGACCCCAGGCATTCTTGAGGGCGTCCTCTGTTAGCTGGAAGGGTAGGCGCTTACCAATGTAGTATCCAACCAGACATTCCTCCCATTTTGGGTGAGTAGATTCCAGGATCTCCTCTGGCATCTGCAGAATTTTAGAGTTCTCAATTGTGGCCGGAGGAACAAAGGATAAACCATAGCCTTTGGTTGCCGAACGGGTTACAACAGCCTAGGAGCGAGCAGGGGGGGAGTTTCCTTCACGGGGGGACCTGTACATTCGGAGATGGCTTCTCCGGCGCCTTAGTCGGGGCATTCGGACGCCCTTTGGCCTCTTGACCGTGCGGAAGCGAGGGGATGGAAGATTAATGTCACGGCTGAAGGAGATTTTCTTATCCTTTCGATTAAGACCGAGGAGGAGCGTTATCACGCCCAGCAAACATTTAGCCGAGCAGGAAAACCCAGCAGAGGTCGAGCTCTTCTAGCCCTACTTCGTCCCTTGCTTCGCGATCGCCCAGAATGGGTGCGAGGTCCTCTCAGAGCCGAGGAGTACCGCATAAGAGGGTTACGAGCGGGCGTGGGGGAGTGAGGGTGCTCAATCGGAGCAACAACATGGGCTTTACCCTGGTTATCTTCCGCTACCTCAAAGGAAGACGCCATTCGGAAACGGCGAACCCAGAATTTTGAGCCCTAAGAACTCAGATCTGAAATTCCAGATGAGGAAGACATACCGGGGAAAATCGTTCGGTAGAAGACAGGATCGGTTGTAGAGGAATGTTGTCTCCAAGAATGGGTGTAATCGGCCGGAAACGGGAGACGCACAGGCGGTGAACAGTAATCGCGCAAAACCAATCGAGAGCTTCACGGTGAACAGTAACTCGTTACTCGCGATCATGTGACAAAGCCCAAAAGCTAAAATCTTAATAATCTGGCTTCTTCTTCACCATAATAGCAACAAATCATGATTAGACAAAAGAAAAGGGACAACAATAAATCAAGATGATCAATGACTACAAACAACCAAATTATCACAGAACACGGCAAACAAATAAGATCATGCCTCGAACTACTTACCATCTAGTGTGCGCAAGCATCTCACTATAAGTATCAATGATCTCATACTTAGTAGGAATGCCCTTTGGCTTCTACATAAAGAAGAGCTAGTGCTTATCATGGAGAGACATCCTCTCCCTTGGGAGGGGGACATGTTGCCTTGAGGTGGAGGGTTTTGCATCCCTTGGTTGTGCATGGGTTACATGTCCCAACACAAATGCCTTGTTGTATTTAAATTACTGGGTCGGTCATTAAGAGCTTTCCTCTCGTTAGCTCAAGCATTACTTCTCACCCATTCTCCATGGGACTTGGTGTCACAAAGAACTTGTTCGTCCATGTTGTGACCTACTTGCCTTGAAGGCCAATTCCAATGGAGTAAGTTCAGACATATTTGTTCATAAAACAATCCAAGTAGCATTTCTATGGAGATGACTTTAACGCATCGTTTAGTTGGTGATCCACACTGGACTCATTAATTATGAATGGGGTTCTTTCAAGTTCATACCTCTCGTGACAGGTATTTATTTTAGAGTTCTTTAGACACCCTAAATATCAATTAGGAGTCGCCACTAGCCTTGTTTATGAAGATCAGGTAGATTATCCAATCAAGAAATGGGAGCATTTTCTCGATTCCTACAGAACTAGAAATCAATAAGTTTAGGGACGGGGTTACGCTAATGTTTTTATTAGCGCATTTTCAGTACCTAATCAGTTGAGTTATCTAAATGATCATGCATTTGTCCTTTACCATTTTCATGATATTTAGAATCTCATTAGGTGATCACGCGTGGATAGTTCATTAAGGAATCTAAACTAGTTATAATTCTAGCATTTAAGAAAGGAAACAAGTGAAAAAAGGAAAGTGCATTGTGTAAAGTAAACTATTCAAAGTGCAAGAACATAGAAAACCCTACAACTTATCGAGTATTTATTACAAACTTGAATTGAAAACCTAAAACATGGTTAGGTGACAAATTGGGTACAAAAAGAGATCAGATTCAATGATAAGAACTACAGCCACCTCCTCCATAGTTTGCCTCGATGGCGTTAACTTCGCACTTGAGCCAATTGAATTATAATGGCAAACAAGTTGTTGATTCAAAACAATAGCAAACAAGAACAAACAAGTTGCGGATTTCAAAACGGGCCTCCGGATCGCCTTTGTATTGCATACATAACGACCACCCCAAATCACTTAATTGGTTAATTTGTGGTTAATGATAATTAGTCATCATTTGTATTCACAAAACAGTGGTCCATATCAATTAACCTTAAATTAGGATCTAAGCGTTCATTGATTTTCCCTTGATCATGCACCATATCTAGCCATTCCTTCAACAAGTACACACATATACATGAAATTGAGTATGTATTCAGGTTAATAGGCCTTGTTTCTCAAATAATCAAACAAAATTAAGTGAATTAATAACAGATCACTTAATTAATTTACTGAAAATGGGTCGATTATGTTTAAAAGTGATTCATTAATCAAATTACGTTCAATTGACATGATTCGGGTGTTGTTGAAAAGTTTAAGAGTCTTCCTAATCGAAATGTTATATATATATTGAAATTTTTTTTGTTTAAAATATATTTAATTGTTGAATTCGGTAAATCCCATGCGAAGTACCACAAATTTAAAATGAAATTTTGTCAACTTCGACACATGCTGCTCGCGACCGACCGTGCGCTCGACGGCACTCACCCACCGGCGAGTTTTGTGTTTTCCCGGGAAAACGAATCTTTTATCATTTTTGGCTCTATCTACTCCCACGCACTCTACCACGCGTGGGCCCAATCAACGCTCGAGAAGCTTCTATCGTCCTATTGCCGTGACGGACACGCGCTGCTGCTCCGTGGAATAGAGCAGGCGCGGGAAATCATTAGCTTTGTTGCCTCCCGGGACATCTCTCACGAATATCATCCTTCCCTCCCCCAATTTTGTTGATAAATCCCTTACTAGAATAATAAAATAAGAATATTAATTACTAATTTAAAAATAATGTCTGACAAGGTACGTAAATAGTCAATTAAAAAAACAAGGAATGAATGTAAATATGGATTACACGTAACATATATATATATATAAATAAAAAACAGTAAAGTTTTCTTATTTGGAGCATAATTTAATATCGAAATAGCAATATTGAAAACCGAAATCTCCTCTTTACTTAAAGCTTATGGGATATGCTATATACGAACCAAAAATCTATCTTTTAAAAAAAAATATCAAAAATGATGTTTGATAATAATTGAAATGGCAACATATATAACAACATTATATTGAAAAATTGATAAGACATTTTACGATGGGGTGAAATTGTCAAATAAAAAGTAAAATCTTTATTTATTGTGCGATTTCATTAAAGATCAAATGTCAGGATCTCACGCAAATCCACTATTTACTATTGAACTTGGAGTAATACGTACTTTATTATAAGATTTAAGGTGAGTGGCTTTTACAATAGGGGCGCGATATCACTCAAAAGTTTAGTATGAACAAATTGTTGTTGCGATCTACTGTTGGCGGGAACATTTGTGTGCATAGTAATCCTTGAAAAGACAGTTTTTATTTTTATTTTTTTGAGTCACGAAATAAGTTGTTGCGAGGGAACTGTGTAGCCGCACCGGAATGGGGACCATGGGACCATCATAGAACATATAGATGCCTGTGGACTAATCAAATCAATGGCATAACGGGTTCCACCTTTTCTGCACCTAAGGAAGCAATAAAAGGCAAGTGGGGGGAGAGAGAGAGAGAGAGAGCAGTACCTAGAGAAGGAGCAGTTGACGCCGAGGGGTTGCCATCGGTACTTGGCAAAGGCGACGTCGAGGTGGCCATTTCGGAGGGAGGCGAACTCGCGCTCGATGAAGGGGCAGATGGAGGAGTCGTAGAGAGGGTAGGATGGGTCCGCCACCTAGCTCCCCAGGAACACATCACACCTTGGGGGGTCTTTGTTGCTGCCTCCTCGGGCTGCTTCGGCACCCCATACCATCAACGTCAAAAGAGCCAGCTTCCAGGGGAGAAGTACATTATCAGTGCCATAAGTTGTATACAACGCTCACTTTAGTGCCAAAAGTTTATGTCGAATCACTTAAGTGCCAAATCAGAGGAAAAACGATCACTTTGGTTCTATCGGCGAGAAATTCCGGCCAAAATAATTATGTGGCTTTTATATTTTAAAAAAAAAATTGATAAACCCTTTAAACAACGTCGTTTTCTATCCTACTTAAGAAAACCACGTTGTTTTGCCGTCCTATGTGGATGGCTTAGGAAAACGACGCCGCATAGCTCATTTGGGATTGAAATTAGGGTTTTTTTTTTTTGTTCATCTTCGCCGACCTAGCTTGCTCGGCCACCGTCGCTTGGCCACCACACTCGGCCATTGTCGCTCAACCACCATTGCTCGGCCAAGAAGTGATGGGAAAATAGGAGGCGAGGGTGGAGGAGGAGGAAGAAGGGGGGTTGAAGGTGCAGAGAGAGAGAAGACGAGGAGTGCGAGGGAAACAAGGAGGGTGCATATGGAGATGGTGGATTGGGCTCTGTTCAGAGAGTGGCTGGTCTTTGGAAGAAGGGGTTGAAGGTGCGAGAGAGAGAGAAGACGAGGAGTGCGAGGGAAACAAGGAGGGCGTAGATGGAGATGGTGGATTGGGCTTTGCTCGAGAGTGGCTGGTGCTGGTGTTGTTCTTCGGGGGAAGAAGACGACGCCGCCATGGCTTCTTTCTCTCTGCTGGTGTTGTTCTTTGGGGAAGAAGATGCCACCGCCATGGCTTCTCTCTCTCTCTCTCTCTGCTGGTGTTGTTCTTCGGGAAAGAAGACGACGCTGCCATGGCTTCTCTTTCTCTTTGCTGGTGTTGTTCTTCGGGGAAGAAGACAATGCTGCCATGGCTTCTCTCTCTCTCTCTCTCTCTCTGGCGAGCCACATCAGCATAAAAAATTAATAAAAAACTATCACGTCGGATTTCCGGCTAACCGGATTGGTGTAAGCATTGAAATGATCGTTTTTCAAAATTTTTAGCACTTAATTGATCCGACGGAAACTTTTGGCACAAAAGTAGCGCCGTACACAAATTATGGCACTGATAGCGTACTTCTCCCTAGCTTCCAGTGAAAAGAATGTGAAGGAGAAGGAGGAAGAGCCCATCTGCATTACCTCTGTACCCACCAACCCCAACCCATTTTGCTCTCACCGCAACATAGCAACCTAAAAGGCTCTTTTTGCAGAGAGACAGAGAGAGAGAGAGAGAGAGAGAGAGAGAGAGAGAGAGAGAGAGATAAAAGGGCATTGTTGGATTCTAGGCTACTTAATGTACCTTATTTGATATTATTTTTTCGGTTAGCTACTTAAATACAGGATTTGGTTTCCATTTGCGGTGGATGGCGGGCCTAGGAATTTATATAGGATTTAGGAAGTTGCAGCAGATATGTCCTTTAAAAAAATTATTAAATAATGACTTGGCTTTGCTTGGCTAAGCTGTAGTTGTAGGGAGTAGCAGCCAATTAGCGCCTTTGATGTTGACACTTCAAATTGGTGGGGTCAAAACCAACTCGCCGTAGGATGACAAGCTAGTCCCCTTGGATCTCAAGGAGAGGAATCTAGGCCACTTGAGATTTCTAACTTGTTTAATTCTCTTGATATTAACTAGGGGTGAGTGGTTTCAGGTTCCAGTTCGGTTTCGTTTGGAACCTGAAACCTACCATTGGGTACCTGTTCCTTATTTTTGGAATCTAGAACCTACCGTCGGAATCAAGAACTGGAACCTACCCTGTCACAAATTTTAGGGTCGGTTCCAGATTCCAACAATTTTTTTATTTTTTATTTTTCATTTCATTTTCAGATTTGAACTATTACATATGTGTATACTCTACGGTAACTTTCCACGTCTTAGCAAACATACCGGTTCCAAGAATATGGACATACATAATCAAAACCAATAAAAAGTTTCCAAAGAGGAAATGAGATGCTTGATTAACTATAATTATTATACCCACATATGTGAATATATGTGTACTAAAGCTTAAATCGTCACATAATTCTATATGACATTGTCCACATACAAAAAAGGGTGCGGTAGAATGAAAATGCAAATCTAAGCATTTTACAGAATAACAGCTAGCACTAGCAGCAAATTGGTCATGACCCATCAAAAAATAAATTGCCCATAAAAGAATGGTCTTGAAATCTCTACTGCTGCTAACATTAAAATCACATGGCAAACATTTAGGAAGAGAATATGAAAACTAGCTGGTACCTTATTTTTCCTTCGTTCCTGTGGAAAAAGAAACACAAAAAGAGAGGGGCAATGCAAGCGAGGCTAGTGCGGCGAGACGGTGAACGCTTAGGCAGAAGGGACGTCGGGTCGTCGAGCTGTGGTGCTGGTGTGGCAACAATGCGGCATCTGGCCTGCAGAGGTGTTGCGACAGGGGCGTCGGCGACAGAGGTGAGCTGCTGTGGTGTCAGGCGAGCGTAGGTTGCTGGTGGAGTGGCGTCGGCGGGGCTATGCGGAGATGGGGGTGGAACTTAAGACAGAGAGCAGCGTAGGCGAGGGTTGCTGGGTGTCGGAGAAGAGGCGGAAGAGCGTGGTGGCTCGGTGACCAGTTCTAGCGTTGCGGAAGGGTGCTCGTGTGGAGGTCCCGGGAGGAAGTGACAGACTAGCAAGTGGCGGTGGCGGCAGCTATGCTGCTCGTAGTGAAGCTTGGCACGAAGATGCATCGCAGTGTTCATGGACGAGCACGATGCCGTGCGGTGGCCGGCGTAGTGGAGCCCTCGAGCAGCTACGGGGCGGAGTGACGAAGATGAACAGTCTCTGCTTTTGTGCTTTTGTTTTTTTCTTTTTTTCCCTCTGCTCTCACGTCTCTCTCTCACGTCACTTTCTCTCCTGCAGCTGTCGGGGGTGTTTGGTTGGGCATTCCCAAGGGGCTTTGGGGGCCCAAAGCCCCTTGGGAGAAATTTTGGGTGTTTTGCAAGGGCTTTTGAATGCCCATTTGCGAAATGCGGGCATTCCAAATGCTCAAAGCCCAATCTTTGGGGTAGGACAGCTTTGAGCATTCGGCATTCTCCCAATACAAGCTTTACTGTTCACGCGTCGTTCACCTTCTTCCCCATGACTTCTTCGAGTTCTCCGCTGCCGCCTCCATTGTCAATGCCGCCTTCGCCTCCGCCTCTGCCTCTGTCATCGACACTGCCTCCGCCTCCGCCGTCGACGCCTTCCTCTTCTATGACAGATCCATCCCTTTTGACGAGCGCGAGCAGCACCGCGTCGACTCCTTCGGCTCGCGAGGACCAGGCCTCAAGCCGCTAGATCTGGCCGTCCGACGGCGAGATCTGGCCTTCACCCTCCCTCGACCAACCCGACGGCCCTCTCGCCTCACCGTTCTAGGACGCCCCCGACTTGAGTTCTCCACCGGCCCTGCCGCCGCCTCCGCCTCCACCGTCGACGCCTTCCTCTTTCGCGGCGGATCCATCCCCTTCGACGAGCACGAGCAGCACCACGTCGACTCCCTGCTTCTGCGCTCTGACTCCTTCGGCTCGCACGAATCAGGCCGCTAGATCTGGCCTCTGCGACTGTAGACGACAACGTGTGTCTACGGTTTGGAGGCCAGATCTGGCCGTCTGGTCTTGCTGGCTGCCGGATTTGATTTTCAGATTTAAAAAAATAAAAATAAAAATAAAAATAAAAACAAAAGCCCATTTGTAATAAGTTTTGCCAAACGGTATTTTTACACAAGTCACTTTCCAATGCGTTATTTGCCAAATGCCCGATCATTCTCGAAAACCCCTTTACCCTAAATATATTTGCATTTGGCCAAGGGCATTTCCTCAAAGCCGAACCAAGCAGGTCCCTTGCTGACCTCCGATTTTCTCAAGAACTTTTCCTTCCTTTTCTTTTATTGTTTTTCCTCAGCAGGTTTTCTTCCCCTTTTGTGTTTCTCAAGAACTTTTTTCCTTGTAATCGTTGCGGTTCCGTAACCGGTTCTAGTTCCCAAAAAAAAGAAACCGCGAATTGGAATTGGTCTCTTTAGAACCGGGTTTTGCGGTTCCTGAGTAGACTCGGGAACCGCACTCACCCCTAACATTAACGTAAGACTGTTTTGGCGACCTAAGCACATGTCCTTAAAAGATTTCAATTGGGATTTAGTTTGCACATCAATATCTCCTAAATGTAAGAATACCAAGAAGGTAAAGCCGGGTATAGGACTTGATAAAGATACTAACCTATTGTGAGTACAGGATAATGCAAAAATAAGGAATACATCCATAAAGCCCAACATCTCTATAAATCTAATGGACTGGAAATGGAGACCTTCGTATGAATGAAAGCTCCCTTCCTTTGGTGAGCTTACACGGTTAACCGTCACCGAGAATCAAAGGCAAAGGATTAGAATAAGAAAATTAATAGAAATGAAGTAGTGTGCCAACGAGGCAATAATCTACCATTTGTAAGAGAGTGACTATACGTGCAAGTTTTTACGGATAAATTTTTTTGTGGATGTAGTATTCTGTATCATCATTTCTCACAGATGGGATAGATGACGTTGGCGGAGCATCATCCACACTAAAGAGAAAAAACCTGGCACTTCCTCAAAATAATTCTTGAGGAGCAACGTATAACAAGCTTAGCTCGGGGATTGAAACACATCAAGAGCAAGAATCTGCCACTCTGCACATCTCGCCATTCAAACAATGAAAAGCTTCCATAATAGATTCCCACCTTTGCAGTGGCAACCATCCACATCATAATTGCGTGTAGAATTCGCAACATCGTCATTGTATGATTAACAATATCGAAAGAAGTGGCACGAATACAACCATCAAACAACAAGCCATCATCCCCAATAAGAAGTTTACAATACACAATTACTGCACCGCATAATAGTTGTTGTATTCTGTATAGTATCCATTTCAGTTTCAAATGTGAACAAAAGATAAACTTCGAAGCAAAATTTAGGAGTTCCTTTTGATGGATTACCAAAAAAAGCCCTAGTTCTTTCAAAACCAAACTAACTCAAAACATAGCAAACCATTTCTTATTTCCTGTTCTGCCAGTAATCAATATCCGGATTTATTGGATAGAGATCATTAGCAGATGTAGAAGAAGCAGTTCCAGTCCAGGGTCCATCAGTGCGCATGCTCTTGGTGATATTCTCATCCACTGCCTGATGTTCGTCACCTTTGAAATGCTTCCTCATGGCCTCAATCGTCTCCTCCGTTATGATAGCGTCCTCAGGGTCCAGCACTGGAATAGCAACGCTGCCTTCAAGCATGCTAACCACAGATGACATCGGCGGCCTGAGTGCTGGAGTCGCATTAGTACACAGCAGAGCTACCTTTATCATCGCCAGCACCTCCTTTTCGTCAAAATGAGAACCCAGCCTCCGATCAACTAGATCTATCAAATTTCCTCTCTCCTTCAAAACTCGCGCCTAGAAACAGAAATGGAAAGGAAGATATTTCCCTCAAGCTACAGGTACTGATCAGTTGTAGAATATTCTCAGAATACTAAAACAGGAAAAAGGAGATATATTCTGCCCTTGGTAATTTCATGACAAATGCAGTTGATAAACACCTGCTAGTTTTTCATCTTCATCATAAGTTATATTTGGAAGGAAAAAATTGAACAAGTCAATACAGATGAAACATGATTTCTTTACCAATTTTAAGTAAAAGTTAGTAAATTTAAACACTAGTTGATCACT
This sequence comes from Eucalyptus grandis, assembly GCF_016545825.1. Classification (NCBI taxonomy): domain Eukaryota; kingdom Viridiplantae; phylum Streptophyta; class Magnoliopsida; order Myrtales; family Myrtaceae; genus Eucalyptus; species Eucalyptus grandis. The sequence goes on along the minus strand of NC_052617.1, from coordinate 15,532,304 downwards.
TACTGACATTCACCGGTCGCAAAAAAAAATTACCACCACTGCTTTAAAATTACCAGCTCTTATTGAGTTTTAATGGCAGGAATTATTTGTCAGTTCGTCATTACATGAAACAAGAGAATTGTCCACCCATGGTTTACACCATTCATTGCCTTTTACTCTCAATTCTAGTTTAACAAGAATTACCTGCCTGATTATGCAACTTAGGTTTAAATCAGGTGTAACAGGGACTAACAATGATTGTTTTTAGCTAATGATTGGCTTACTCAAAGCACAATAAAATCCAATTTTTGGACTCAATTACATGGATGTAAAAAAGTCTTAAGTCTAAATCGAAAGTATATCAATATTTGGGTCAAGCAAGGTCTTGAGAACTTTTTAAATCCAATTCTAATTGTCAAAACTGTAAAGTACTCGACCAACTTGTTTGGCGCTAATGAAACTACAGGGAGTATGAATGTCACGCATAAAACTATAAATTCTAAAACAAAACAACCCAAATTTTAAAGACCCCAAATTTCAATGAATAGAATTGTCTTCAATCCAAGAAAGAATCTACATGATTCCTTCCTTCAGGAGGCAGCCCATTGTTTGAGTTTAACTGTGTCACTAGGTAAATTCCAGTTTCATTTCCTTAGAACCAGACTAATCCGTGACCACCCTCACCCCAAGTCGCTCATCTTGAGCATGAACACCATAGGCCTACAAGGATTACTTGCTCCTTTCAAATTCAGTATAGACCAATATAACAAGAATAATTGGATTAATTTTAAATGACAAATTGCACTTAACGGCATTACAATTTGTTATACAGGATTCAGTAGCTGGTAACTGTAACTCTCCTTTTCAACCATTAAAAGTGCATACGAGGAGTTCGATACTATTTTCACATTTCCTTAATCCATCTCTCAACCGGCACAAGCAGAGATTTAAATATCATAATAAGAAACTTTTGAACGCTAGAGTTAATTACCCAATCGAGTAGATAAAAGCATTTCTCCTTCTTTTGGTAACTGGTGTTGCTCCGGCCACTAACAACTTCCAAGGCAACAATGCCAAAACCATAGACGTCGGCTTTTTCAGTGAGGTAACCATGCATTGCATACTCTGGTGCCATATATCCACTGCATAACAAGAAAAGAGCTGGTGTTTGCAACATGGCAAATATCTTAAATAGTACTTAATATTTTCTTCCAAAGATCGTCCCTCGTCTTCCCAAAATACAAAATAAGGAGATATTCCTAATCATGACACCATGGTCTCCAGAGTCAAGGAAAAAACAAGCGCATTTTAGAGATTTTTTAATAGGATTCCGCTGATAATATTTCAAAATAAAAAAGAAAATTTGTGTTTTTTATATAACTTTCAGCATACATATAGCTTTGTAGTTGGAAAACAAGTGCATCCCTATAACTTGGAAAAGAGGCTCATTAGAAGAAAAAAGAGTTGGAAACAGGCTGAGACAAGGTCTGAATACATAGGCAGCAGCAGTGGGAGGATTCCTAAATCCAAGCCTAGGGGCAAGAAAACATCTTAATATTGCTGTAGCAATAGAAAAACAGCCTTAATATTGTTGTTGTTGATGTTGCTGTAGCAATAGAAAAACAGCCTTACATTTTCTCAGTAGCTTTCTAAACCCTGTGATTCATGTGCTTGCTTTATAATTTTGGTTTTATTCTTTTGTAATTCACTTGAAAGTGCACCATCTATGTTTATGTCATGTGAAATATATTTACGAAAAATTGCACTTTTCATGCAAAGGAATATATATAGATAATTTACATTGAAATCGTTAACATATAGTAGTTGTTCTTATTCATTAATTGTTTTACATTAAGTAGATTGTTATTGGAAAAACATAATAAAAACAATTAAATTACATGTCAATATAGGTTGTTAAAAAGTATTGCGTCCTAAATGTATCGTAATATTTTCATATACTTTTTGCATGAGAGAATATATTAGGTAGGGCATGCTGAATTACCTTCCAAAATGTTTTTCTTGACTATTCTTAATGTATTAAATGAAGTGTGTATAATACGATCAATCTTTTGATTAATATATCAGGTAGGTGGATAAAATTTTTGCAGAAACTGTACTAGATCATTTAAGTTTGTTGAGATAATGGAATTGTTTAATGTTATGGCTATTTTTCCTTAAGCAATTACTATTAGAGTTAGTAGAAGGAACTTACAGTTCTATCTTTTCCCTAATCAATCACATTTTTTTCATGAACAGGTTGACTTTCTACACATGTCAACGCAAACGTTTGAAACATTTGAACATGCTTACTATATATTTTTCTGTGTGTGTACAACTTCTATATGCAAAAAAAAAAATTTCTTTATACAATAATCAACAGAAACATAGGCGAATTAGCTCTATTGCCTATAATATCAACTTATAGCCAAATTAACAATTGCATAAGTTAATATTAATAATAGATTATGAAATATCATTAACATTTATTCCTAATTAACACGAAGAGCGGTGAGAGAGGCGTGGAGCTTTGCGATTAAGCCCCATTTGTCGAGCACCATGCTTTGGGATGATGTGAGTCAACCACAAAGCTCCATTCAACTCACTTTTCTTAAATTAGACGAGATTTTTCTACTCCATTCTTCTATGTTGTCACTGACTCCTAATTAGGTTAACAGGAACATAAAACAAGAAACTTACTGAGTTCCAGCAATCTTGGTGCTAATATGTGTGTTGTCCTCCTCATCAAGCTTTGCTATACCAAAATCTGATATTTTAGAGTTCAGATCCTTATCCAGTAAAATATTAGTAGCTTTAATGTCTCTATGCACAATTTTTAGCCTTGACTCTTCATGAAGATATGCCAACCCCCTGGCAATACCCACACATATCTTGTGTCTTGTCGCCCAATCCAACCTTAACTGAAATTCTTCAGGACCTTCAATTGTATCAGAAGACATCAAAACTGCTTTACTGCCATGTCATTAACTCAAGTCAGTGAAGCACAATGTGATATCAAATTACCAAACAAAGCACGAGCAAGACTGTTATTTTCCATGTACTCGTAAACCAGCAAAAGTTGATTTCCTTCAATGCAGCATCCATAGAGTTTCACAAGATGTGGATGCCGAAGAGCAGAAATCATCCCAAGCTCAGTCACGAACTCACGATTTCCTTGCTTTGATGTGGATGAAAGCTGCTTCACTGCTATAGTGGTGCCGTCTAACAGAAGACCCTGTGATTGAACTTTGGCATAAGATTTATGCTGTGAAGATTTAGATACATTGAATGATGCTTTCTACAATTCCTTTTTGTTGGGAATTGGGGGAAGTTTATTTACCGATTTTCCAGCATACCTTGTACACAGAACCAAAACCACCTTCTCCAATCTTATTGGCGGCATCAAAATTGTTTGTGGCAGCTTTAATCTGTCGCAAGGTAAATGAACCAATTTGCAATGCTAGAACCTTCAAATCTGCACCACATTTTGGAACTTTCAAGAATTTGGAGGAATTAACAACTAAAGTATGTAATATACTATCTAACAAAGACGTGGCAATTCCTTCTCAATGTGCCAGAAAACCTTATTGTAACTATTTTGTCTGAGCAAGTTCAGGACAGTGTATCTTAACATCTTGAAATTTATTTTCTAGGAAATTCCGGCGTCGGTTGGCAGTATGTACTTTGAAAAATGAAATGAGAATGCCCTCCGGGTATTTAGTAGTGGGGGGAAAGAAAAATCATAGGAAAAACTCACTTTGGGAACGTAAGGCAAGGTTTGAATGTTTCAATATCTTGTATATCCGAAGTTCCAGCATTTTATTTCAACATCTTGAAACACAGATTTAGAATATATATGGTCGATTGTGCCCCAAAGGAGACCCAATACACACACACACACACACGCATCTAAGAAAGAAATGGATCAATGACACTTTAGCTGTATTATGGCTTAACAATAAATTGTTTTCTTTTTGTGTCAAATAGAATTTCCAATGCAATGCACAAATGTCATGCATCAATAGTTATACAGGAGAATAGTGTAAGCTAGTTGCAGTATTAATGATTCATTGTGATTACCCCTTCGCCCACCAGAAAAGGACGCGCCAACAGTTTGACAGGACAACTGTGTGAAATATAAATGATGAGATGTGATTACCCCTCCATTACCAAAAAAAAAAAACAAAAAAACTGATAAAACAGAAAAAAAGAGAGTAGGGAATGGAGAAATGTATTCAGAACACATAACATTCTATTTCTAGACAGATATATGTGAACAATATAACAGAGGTATACAATTACCTTGTGCCATTTCATCTCCACGTCCAAGACATCCTCTCCACCAAAGGATAACCATGATAAGAAAAACTACAAAAACTATAGCAGCCACAATCCCGACTACAGTGCCAGCAGATATGCCGGTTGACTCTCCTGGGATTTTAAAGTCTGCAGTGAAGAAAGAACAACATATGTTTACCCACAACTATTCAAGTAAATGGGGTAGACAAACATGCAGAAAAATATCGGTAGCTTCTTGGTGAACACAGAAAACAACAGATGGGACAGCACACTAATTGAGAATCAAGAGGAAATAAGAACTGCTCAGAACACTTCACAGAAACTATCAGATCAATAAGCACCTTGGAACATGTGATGAATACAAAGGGAAAAAGAATAAGAAAAAGAAACATATTCTTCATTCTCCAGGCTGTACTATATAATACAGGCGCAATGGTCGTTGATTCACAGCAGGAAAGTGAATGAGGTTATAGTTTCATAGTCTGAAAGGAAGGATTAAAGATACATAGTGAAAACATGCTCAGATAGAAAGAAAAAAAAGCAAACCATAGCCAATTTTCTCCTCTTAAGAGACAAATAATAGATCGTAGTCAGCCACTATAGAAATTTATCTGATCAACTGTAACAGATGCCAATGGCCTGAATCCAAAGTGGACATTTGCAACCAAACCAAGTAACTGAGTAGCCTATTGATGACTTCTGGTGCAAGACCCAAAAAAAAAAAAAAAAAAAAAAAAGGTACTTTTTTCCAATGTGAATATGGGTAACTTCCTCAACAGAGAAGCACCAAGTGAAACATGGAAGCGTCTGTCTGCATACCAGGATAGACGGAGATAGCAGATATAAGAGGACCATAGACTCCCCTTGTAGGTATAGCATTGGTTCCTTTCCCAGCCCAATATAAGCGTATCTCCAGAGTGCGCTTGGTCACATTGGCAGTAAAATTTCTTGTGACCGGCTTTCCAACTCCACCTGCTTCAATCTCAATGTTGAAATCTTCCCACACCATATTCCCCTGAAATAACGTTTAATCTGATTGAAGTTGAATGTCTCCACACTGAACAAGGTGGAACTATCAGTCTCAATAAATTGTAGAGATTGTGATCAGATCATGATTTGCAAATATGAGATATGTAGATAAAACAACCCAACCATAACACATTGAACGCTTTATATGCTTTTCATAGTAGAAGCAGCACTAGATAATGGCCAAAATTTACCTGTATATAAATGTTAAAAACTCGCCTTCCAAGGCTTTTATAACTTTTGTCGCCCGTGAACCTTATCTCCGCAAAATCAAGGCTTACATTGTAGATCCCATTCATCAGACAAAAACCATAATAAGTTAGAGAGATAGCAGAACGTCGTGCATTCGTGTAAAGCTGGGCACTATCCTTGGAAAGTACGGATGTATAGTCATTGTCTAATATATAAGTAGCTACTTCAATGGAGTCATCCAGGAAGTGACCAGTGCTACTGTAGCCCCAGAATTTTCCACTCGGGAAGGAACTTGAAGCAGGTACAAGCGACACTGAATCATCGTCATATGTGTTGTCCCCTATTTTCACTTCATTCCCACCGCAATTTATGAAGAGGTTATGCCGATCTGGATGGAGTAAAGAAATAGCCACACAGAGAAAAATCAAGTTTTTTTCTTTCTGTTAATAGGAGTGGACTTTCCAGACACACTAAATAAACTAGCATTCATTTATTGGAAAATCACATAGAAACTCTCAAGTTTATGAGCAACACATTATTTCATGAAGGTGGCTTTTAGAATTTCTAGAGTAATAATTATGCATTAACCCCCAGAGATTGACACGATAGCCAAGAGGAGAGTTGACAAGGAGATGCACAGAGAGTATAATGCAATATCAGGATCTGATGATAATGATAGGATATACAGCAGATCAACTTACTTTCTGGACAAGGCCGACTTTTCAAACATGCGGGTAGCCCACTTGTGGCGGGATATGAGGTTCTGAGCAAGTCAACAAAGATTTTAATGTGAAAATCATCATCATTCTGAATGAAGTTCAATAAAAAATTAAAATGCAGGTCCTTGGAAATCCAAGACTCTTGGTGAAATTATTTATCTCAAACATACGCATTGTCAACTGCTGAGCTTGCGAACAAGTTGCTGTAGAGAAAAGACAAAATCAACATTCAGTAGAGAAATGAAAATTTTGTACATCTGCAGGACTATAAGTTATAACTGCACATTTGAGGGGAGCCCTCGACTTAGACTGAAGGAAGTAGTACATACATAGATCGTTCTTCACAGTCTGTGTTTGTAACGTTGAAGTTGTTATATGATAGATCACTACACAGAGAAATAGCCAACCATTCCCAAAATCTCATCAATTTGGAAAATACATGGAAAGTCAATCCATCAAATGATTATAATGTACTAAAAGGGAGACCAGTTGCAAAATATGGACAGGAAAGGCAAGTGGAAAGGCGAAAACATCACAAGGTAATGAAAGTAATATGTCATCTTTATTCAAGAAATCTTATCTTAAAATATTAAAGGGAGAAAGACTAATGGAGTGAACGGAGACTTGAGAACTAGTCGGATAGCATAAATACATTTTTACACAGTAACAGTACAACAGACATGAGATATAAGGCAAGAGGCACAAATAGAACTGTGATTCCAACGACTCCTAAGTTGGATCTTCTTATTAGAAAATATCCAGACCACTATTTATTGTTAAAACTACCACATAAAAGCTTCATCCTTATGCCCATAAGATAATATCAACTTTCTCCTAGGTACACTCATTTTGGTTGCAGAGTTTCTCAAATACACAAACCTATAAACATGCCCAAGCAACAAATCATATTGTGCAGGTGATGTGTTTGACAAAATTTCAATGAGGATTTATAGGAAGCAAAAATTTTCCAAATGCCATTTTTATCATTCCAAGAAGTTTGACAAAGATCTAGGGCTGTGAAGGGCTTTTTGTATAGGGGAAAGTGGGGCTAACTTGGCACTACTAAGAAAATCCGATTTTTATTCTTTCATACCGTTCAGCCTCTCGTCTTACATATAACTTTCCAAAAGACAAATCCCAACAAGGAGAAAGGTACTTATGATATCTCAATTTAACTTCATAGGCTACAAATTAGAAAGATGCAAGATGGGAGTGCAAAATTGCTTACTACAGTGCAAAATTAGCGAGATAGAGCTAGACGCAAATTAGTAATTAAACAAGCCATTTTCTTCGGGCAGCAAAGCTTACAAATTTGCTGCTTTCTTCAGGATCCAATTAGGCACTACTCCAGTCAATTTGTTTCCAGTCAGATAGCTAAACAAGATTATTGGAATTGAGTCAGTTCCTCATGTACTTTTTGAACTCAAACCGAAAAATCACAGAGCAGATTATAAGCATTTAATTATTAGAGGTCTAGGAAAAAATCTGTTAACTCATGATATCAATACAGAGCTTTCAGCTGGATATGAAAGATAAAGGAAATCAATGACAGAGGAAAAACTTGATCCTTGCAAAACTTGGAGAGCATGGGTTGCCATAACACTGGTACAGAAAGCTGAACATAATGAAGGATACTATCTTGCTAGCTTATTAACTATTTCCTCGTGATAATGTTCCTGTCCTTCTAAGACAAAATAAATAATGGGGGAAGATGTGCCAATGTCAAACAGTCAATCGTTGAGCAAAAAGATCAAAAGATGTGCCATTGTTAAATGGTCCAAGAAGCTTAGGACTACAGTTTCTCATCATTTGCAAGACTATGGACAATACATCAAGGTCCAATCTGCAGACCTAGATAGCACGCAAGAACTGCACTCACCTAACAACCTATGGCCGTTGTTGTAAAAAGAACCAAATAGAGAGCCTAAGGACTTTTGCTATCCTTAATCTCCTATACATCATAAAACTGGCGCACAGGACATGCATTAAGTACATACACATACAACTATTAAGTATTTAAGTAACACTGATCCATTTGTCTTTTCCAGCTTAAACAAGTAACTATATTGAAACTAGTGAATTGTGCTCTTTAAGCAACAGAATATCATCAATCTACATCTGCTCCAAGACTAGAGTCCCATGAAAATAATTAGTTGACAACAAACATAAATTCATAACCCAAATCATTGTAAAATTTGAATGGTGAAATTATAAGCATTCGAGACACGAGGACTTTAAGGGATATAAACTGGATGTGTTATCATGGTGTAAGTTCTATTGATAGCTCAACTACTTTATAGTAAGAGTTGCCTATAGCTTGGCCACTGGAACAACTTGCAAATTCAGATTCTTATCTAATATATGAAAAAGAAGCGTAAGTCCAGCATCAAAGTACTTACATATATTCTACTTTCACCAGGCTGCTAAAGTTCTCAGGGATTTTGCCACTCAGTTTGTTGAAGCTGAGGTCCCTGCAAAACAATTGAAATGGAAAGGAGACAAAAATAATGAGAAGATAGTTTTAAGAGACTACCACTGGACACTCTTTGAGTATACTTTGGAGGACTGTACAAACATAGACAACATCAATGAACCTACAGGTCTAGTTCAGATGTATAGACATACAGGTCAACTGCCTGGTGTCTATGCTTTCTACTAGACATTCCTTTCCAGAGGCATTCATTGCATAAAATCCATGTGCATTAAGTTGGTCACATATACAAAAATTATACTGTAAATCAAATTTGCAACATGCAAATTTCAATTTATATAACTAGAAATACTACTCTGGCAACAAATTATATGCATCCCGTGGAATGCAACATATTATAGTTCAAATTGGGAGATTCCATTTATCAAATTGGACCAAAACTAAAGCTAATCATAATTTATTGAACAGATCTCCTTCATAACATTTTATTCATGAATAAAGGGATGATAACTAAATACTAGGATGGTAAAAGAGTAGAATATCAGCTTGAGTGAATAATAAAATAAAAATATTGAAAAAAATAGTAAAATAAAAAATAGAATGAGGATTTCAAAAACAGGAAAGCATGATTCTGCAGTTCAATATAATTATTGATGGAGAAATTACAAACTAGTCAAATCTAATGAAAAGGAAATGGAGCATATGATAAGCCACACAGAACTGCATAAATTCGGTTATTCAAAATGTCAACAAAGAATAAGCATTGATGGCTGATGATGACAGAATGGCAAAAGACTGCTGTTAAATGTAGCATTTATAAAATCTTACAGAGATGACCAGATGAATAAGAAGAATTGACTTGTGTAAAGATGCATTTGAAGCCATGCTCTCATTCAAACAAAGAATATAATGGCTGACAAATATAAGACAATCAAGCATAAAACTCCAGTTAGATATTGTGGGGCTGAGATTCAAGAATGTAAACCACTAGAAGGAAGATTTCTAGATGATCAACCACTAGAAGCCTCCATTGAAGTTAGTAAAATAGACAAAATGGGCACCACAACCAAGGTAAGAATTCCCATGGTTTCTATTCCTAGCAAAGTGAAAACAAAGAAAGAAAAGGTCCCTCTGCTTCTGCGCGAAACTGTATATTCCAAGGCAGAGGCCACAATCACCAGACACTTAAATGCCACATCACAATTCATAATTCATCAGTATCAACAGAAAAGATCAAAACACCATTGAAGTCAGTAAGGGACCTTCAAGCCATCTCAAATGGGTTTCTTAAGTGCAGCCAATAGTCAACCATAAACTAGGAGAAATTTCAGTCATTAAGGGTAAAATTATTTATTCTGCTCAGAATAGGAAAAGGGGAAAGCCGTTTTCCACTCACAATGTTTTTAAGTTCATCAATTCTGCTAGATAACTAGGTAGCTCTCCTCTAAGATTGCAGTTCCTCAGAATCCTATAAGGGAAAAGCACTGATATTGTCACATTGCCAAGACGATATGGCTCTCTTGAATTAAGTAAACTATTCAAGGAGGGGCAGTGCTCTCACAATGTCTTAATACTTTTACAGTTAAGTTGTGGAACTCGGGACTCGGGTCCATCAAGGTCGCTTATTCTCCTGCATATCAAAATCAAATAGGAAACTTTGTTAGATTGATACCATTTTAAAGAAAGGAGAGATGAGATTGAAATGCCAAACTTCCTTACTGACAGGTCGGACAATTTCTCCAAAAGTGAGATCCCGGAGGGAATTGGCCCTTGCAATCCACTTCCTTGAATAACCCTGATGATACAATTGACAGGTTGAATTATCTTGGGGGTATCTCTATAGAGACCGACTTAAAAGGTGAAGAAGCATTAAGCCTTACAGTTTGCTGAGATTTGTCCAGTTCTGAATAAAATCAGGTATCTTTCCCGTGAACTGATTATCACTGAGTTGCCTACAGTGCATTAAACCACAAGACTCATATGAAGAAAGAAGAATAGAAGTATCTAGATATATTAGCAGAGTTTGTGGAATCTGGGAACTAACAGCTCCTGCAATGCCGTCAATTCAGCAAATCTCGGAGGCAGCTCCCCAGTGAAATTATTTGACGAAAGGTGCCTGGAGCAAGAAGACCCAGTTACATCACATTGGTTAATAGAAATTGTATGCTGATCTCTTAACAAATACGACGTCATCAGCGAATACAAAGTGGATGCCTAATGCAGAAATTCGCATGAAGAGACTCACAGTATATGTAGCTGGGACAAGTTCCCGAGCTCTGGAGGCAGAGGTCCAGAGAGCTGATTTATCTCGACGACTCTGAGCGGAAGAATGAGAGTCAATATCTTCAAACATCAACCAAACTTAACATAGCGAAGAGGCCAGACGCGAGCGGCGGGATGAGTGATCGCTTACAATTTGAAAAGTGTGGATATGTATCCCAGCTCCTTCGGGATTGGACCAGTCAATCGGTTTCCGAGTACAGAACTGCAACCCGCGTTTCCCCCAATCAATAGAAGATACACTCGCAATAGAGAGAGAGAGAGAAAGAGAGAGAGAAAGCACATACATGTTGCGCAACTTCGTAGAGCCCCATTCTTTAGGAATCGTGCCGTTCAGGTAGTTCCGGGTGACGTCACTGTTTACAGAGACAGACGACGGTGACGGCGACGGCGACGATGAAGAAGAAGAAGAAGAAGAAGAAGAAGAAGAAGAAGATGGAAAATGGAGGGAGAGTGCTTACAAGTTCTCGAGAAAAGGCAATCTGAACAGGTGAGGCGGGAGAGTGCCGTTTAGAGACTGCTCATTGAGAACTCTGATTTCACAACGACACAGAGGCTTATTCTATCGTGACTTGTTTTCAATATAAAAATAATTATGTTTTTCTATTATTAATAGTAATTGATGAAATAAATAATAGCATGATTGAAATGATAGTTATATAGAAATTCGAGCATTTATTCATTTAATTAGCAATAAACATCATTATACGGTGAATAATACAAAATCAAATTACGCCAATTTGGATAACCACACTTAATGGTAAGAGATTGTTATTGCTGTATTAATAATTTTAATACAATAAATAATAATATATTATCAAGATGATATTTACCTATTGCATTTGTAAATACCGCTAATTTAAATTGGGAGTGTTATCGCTTTACCAAAAAGTTTAAATATCTCCTTCTTGTTTGCTATTTAGAATAGTACCTTTAGCCAATTACCTAAAATAAAACTATCCCTATTTTGTTTTGAGGTAAATCATTGTCAAAATTGAAAATTTGACGAGAAGTTGATCACATAACTATGACACAATTGAAATCACAAGTGAGCGACATCTCTTTTGTTCCTTCTCTTCCCATTTCATCTATATGTTTTTTGAATTTCAAAACTAGAATAATTATTTGAAAGTGCGGTTTACTTTCACCAGTAAGTAACTGTTACTATTGTATTAATAATTTTAATATATGATAAATGATCATATAATGTGAAGATGATATTTGTAAATACCACTAATTTAAATTGAAACCTCGTTGCTCTACCGAAATCTTTAAAGATATCCTTCTTGTTCAATGTTCAGAAAAAGCACCTTGAGTCAAATAAAAGCTACCCATATTTTGTTCAGAGGTGAATCGTCATCAAAACTGAAAGTTTGACGAGAAGTTGATCATATAACCACAACATGATAGAAATTACAAATGACGGCATCTCTTCTATTCTTTCTCTACCAACTCCATCTTTATGGCTTTGAATTTCAAAACGAAAATAATCATTCACAAGTGCAGCTTATTTTCATGGGTAAGTTTCAATTGTGATCCTTGAGTTCAATGGATTTTGCAAGCCGAACTGTGATTTCAATTCCCTGATCCAAAGAATTTCCATTTCTTTTTTTTGTACTCAATCCATTTTGACCCAAAAATACAGGTCGATCTTTTCTGGTGAACTGCTAACATGGTGCCCAAAGTATAGGCTTCGGGTTTGTCATGTCAGCAAGCTAACCTTACAACAAGATAAAAAAAGATTGGTGCACAATCAGGTGATTGATGTCAAAGTATAGCTAGGAACCTATGATTGTAAAATTCACGAAATTGTGATTTTTTTTCCAATTTATTTGGAGAGAGAGAGATACATGCTGGTGACATGGCAAACGGTGGTGTTGTTGGCGCTGCCGATGGAAGTGCAGCTGCAGTTGACGTCATTAGTAGTGTCGTCAGGCAACTTTTGTCACTCCATGTACTTGTCTTGTTGCATGGATCTGTTTCGAAATCCCAGTTCCTTTTCCCTAATGCGTCTGCTATTTCTCTCAACGCCTCCACTGAAAGAGAAAAGAGCCCAACAAGTCAAAAGAGACCGCAGTATACCATGCGTAACAAGCACAAAATGACGTCAGATTCGCGTGCGCGCTTGAGGTTGAATGCCTGCACAACATCTTTCTTTAACTTAAGAAAGAAAGCACAAGCAAATACAAGCTCAGTGAAGGTGAGAGCCCAAAATAGGAGGAGGAAAAGGAACAGTACGATGAAAGCAAAAGAAGAATGGTGGGTTTCTTTATTTTCTTTACCTTCCTCGATGGGCAAACGAGTGGTGGCAGCAGCTGAGTTAACGGCGCATAGAAGGACGAGCGCAAAGAAGAGAGATCGAGCCGAGAAGAGAATCATCGTCATTTCGGTCTCGAGCTACCTAGAGAGAGAGAGAGAGAGATATGATTGTTAGGAGAGTGGTCTAGCTTCATGCATTTATGTAGAAAAAGAGGCAAGGCACAAAGACTTTTCGCTCTTGTATGTTTGCAATGGAGGAGCATGAGGGGAGAATTATGGCGCGTTTGGTAACAATTATGTTCCTGGGAGTAGATTCTGATCAGAACTGATTCTTTTTTATTCTGTTCCCGAGAACTGATTCTAAGCATTTTAAGCCGTTTGGTAACTGTCCAAAATTTCTGATTCTGTAATAGGATTGCGTTTGGTACCGTGCTTATTAATTATGTTCCAAATCAATTTTTTAATTTTTAAATAAAATTTTTACTTTTTTACTTTTTTTTTCTTTTCTTTTTCCTTTTTTTTTTTTTCATTTTCTCATCTTCTTCTTCTTTCTTGTGGCCGGTCGTTGGATCCGCGATCGGCCGGATGAGGGCCGGTGACCTCACCGGAGCGTCGCCGCCTTCGGTGAGGCCGGCCCTCGTCGGGTGAGCCTCGCCGGGCCGGGCGAGGCTTGCCAGCCATCGGCGAGGCCGGGCGAGCCTCGCCTAGCCACCGGTGGGCTGGGCAAGCCTCGGGGCTAGGCGTCTCGAGGCTTGCCCGGCCCTGCCTAGCCCGGCAAGGCTCGGCCTCGCCGGATCTGGTGAGGTCGAGCCTCGCCCGTGGCCGGGCTTGCCTCCCGGCAAGCTTACCGGACCTCGCCCTGGTCCGGCGAGCCTTCGACGAGCTCGTTGGACCGGCGGTGGACGGACGGCGGACGGTGGCGGGCGGTGGTGGACGGCGGTCGCGAGATGGCCGGAAGGAAGAAGGAGAGTTCTTGATTTTGATTCTCAAATTCGTTCCGGAACAAGAATCAACTTTTTTTTTGATTTTTGATTCCATTCCCAATCTGTTCTCGGGAACAAAATTTTTACCAAACGCGATTCTAGGCCCAAATTGATTCCGGGAACGAAGAATCAGAATTTGGCCCTATTTGGATGGTTACCAAACAAGGCCTTACTAAAAAAATCCTAAACCTATTGTAGTTGAACCAATTCAATTCTAAACTTTTTTTTTTTTTGCCAATTTAATTCTAAACCTTTTATAATTGTGCCAATCGGTACATCCAGGCGATGTGAACGTCGGTAGGGGACAACTAGCCAGCGAACGCTGATGTGGCAAATTTTTAATATTTTTTAATTTTTTAATTTTTTTTCTCACATTCTCCTTCCTTTGGCCGACCGGAGGCAAGGGCTGGTGAGGTTAGCCTCGCCGGCCACTGGCGAGGGCAAGGCCCCACCAGCCAGTGAGCTCAGCCCTCGCTAAGGCTGGGGGAGGCCGAGCCTCGCTAGATCTGGCAGGGCCTCGCCCGGCCAAGGCGAGGGTCGACCTCGCCAGTGGTTGGCGAGGCTCCTTGCCAAAGAAACCCAACATCCCTATCTCCATCTCCATTTCGCAACTCGAGCTCGATTGCAAGTGGAAAACCCATCTCCAAGCTCTTATCTTTTCACTCCCATTTCGTCTCTTTCACTCTCTACGCCGGGTCTTGACGCCCGCCTAAAAAGGCAAGAAACAAAGCTGCCCCCCCCCAACAATGAAAGATCCAGATGCGGGAGCGAGCCCGTCGCCTAGAACCTCATCAAGCTCATTAGCAATGTCTCGCTTCTCCGTCCGATCGCCACCTTCGTCGCAATCACTTGCCGAGAAACCCAACATCCCCGCGAGGAGCCTTGTTGGCCACTAGCGAGGTTGACCCCCGCCTTGGCTAGGCGAGGCCCTACTGAATCTGGCGAGGGCTGAGTTCGCCGGATCTGGCGAGGCTCGGCCTCACTAGTGGCCGGCGAGGCTAACCTTGCCAAATCAGGCAAGGCCTCGCCCTCGCCAGCCCTCACCTTTGGCCGGCGTCAGCCGGCGGAGGAAGGAGAAGGTGAAAAAAAAAAAAGAGAAAAAGAGAAAAAGAGAAAAGAATTATTTAAAAATTGAAAAAAATATTAAAAAATTGCCACGTCGGCATTTGCCGGTGTTTGTCCCCGCCGGTGTCCATGTTAGTGCCGGCCGACCAATTTTGACCGGATGGACTAAATTGGCACAATTATAAAAGGTTTAGGACTAAATTGACAAAAAAAAAAAAATGGCACAATTGCAATAGGTTTATGATTTTTTTGGTAATTCTCCCGAAGCACGAGTGATGTGTGAAAGCAAGAGAGACAACCCCAAGTCTTCCCCTTATAGATATTTACATGGGAGAAATGTCATAAATGATCTTGAACTTTAATTGGATATGTAATGCAGTCTCTTTATTTTTAATTTGTTCAACATAGTCCCTAAAATTTAGTCCAGTGTGCAATGCCGTTTAGTTTAGCCCGTGAACTATATGGAGATGATCCCAAGTCTTCCCCTTATAGATATTTATCTAGGGAAAAATGTTATAAATGATTCCTAAATCTTAACTTAATACATAATGGGGTCTATTTACTTTTGATTTGTTCAACATAATCACTAAAATTTAGTTCAATATGCAATACCGTTCAATTTAGCCTGTGAACTATATGGAAATGTTCAATATTGTTTTCCATCAATTCAGATTGGGAACAATATTGAATATTTTCATATAATTTAAAGAATAAGTTGAATAAGTATAAAAATTCAGAGATCACATTAAACAAACTATAAATTCATAGACTATATTGAACATTATGGTAAAGTTCAAGGACTACATTATACATTAAGCAAAAGTTCATGAACTATTTTGTATCATTATTCTTTTATCTAAAATGGAGTAGCAAGCTTTTGTCCAAGTAATAACATTTTTTATAACATCAATATATCTAATAAAAGTCTTTTCTTTCTTTTCATTTTCTCTCTCCATTTTGTTCTCCTGACGACAACGGTCTTTTTGATCGTTTTCATTTTTCTATGAACACATCTCGGATTTGGGTTAGTAGACCCTTCATGGATAGTAGAGTCCAAATTCCACGATTGTCAGAAAACTTCATTAATTGATTAAGTTGTCCTGTAAAAGGATTAGATTAACCTTTTTGGATAATTTTTTTTCCTTTTTGTTAATTCAATCATAACAATTATTAATTTCTTAATAATTCAAAAGCAATGGGGATGGATACCCGATTATTTGTAGGCTGATGAGACATCTCACAAACCTTGTGAACCGTCAAATCTAGTATTTTGATATGCACAAATGGTTTCAATTCAGAATAGTGTGCATGTAATTGGCAAGATTGAATACCTCGGATATGAATGATGGATAGATTGTCTTGACAGTACGATAGTATCTCCGGATCTTCAAACAATAATCGAGTTGTACAGTTGTAGGATAAGAAAAACAGTTTGTCCCTTACTGTACCCCATTCGATGATGGTTGCTTGTACTTCGGCATATCTAAAGTCTCCATGGATGCTGACGAGCTTCACTTTCACCCACTCACTCTCGAAATAGATTAATCCGAGTTGACAACGCAACTCTCTTTCTTGAGGTGCTCATGAAAGAAATACTAGAAAAATTTTGAGTTAAGACAACGGAAAATCTCAAATTAATATCCTAAATTAATTTTTTTATCAGAAAAAAATATGAACTGATATATCTATGGAGTTTTATCATTTGTTTTTAATGAATATACGGATTTGTGACTTTTATGGTATTAATTTAATTTAACGAAAATTAATGGAGTATAAATTTATCACAAATGTATCAATGCGAAATTTTTTATGGTAAAAAAATTAGTTTAAAATAGATTTATCATAACTATATTAATTTGAGATTTTTTTATAATATTAATCTAAAAAATGTTTATGCAGATCACGAACGTGTGGAGATGCATGTGTCCACGCACAACTTTCTTTGTTTTGGCTTCTCGAAAGTACAATTAATCTTTTACCTTTCCCACCAAATTCAAACTAAAACTCACTCATTGAAAAATCATAGAAAGATCATATGAGAACTGTCGTGGCAAATGAAAAGTTTCAAGTGCTTGTAAATTCTTTTTTCAAAAAGAGCCAAATCATCTGGAAGCCATCGCTAAAGCTTTGAAAAAACCTTGACTTTTTGCATAGTCATGGTAGAATAAGGCTGAGATTTTCCAATCAGAGTACGAGTCCGTCGATCAAGACTTGGTCTAATTTGACGGCAGAGCCCACTAATCTTTGATTCGGCCTAACATGGCCTCTTTTGTCTCCGTTCCACGTTAGAAGTTGTAGCCACGACCCGCAGAAAAACCACGACACGTGATATAAAATTTAGATTTTTAAGTTATGTTTCTTTCTCAAAAAATAATTAGTCAATGAAAAATTATGTTTCTAAAAGTAATTGCCTATATCACTTGAAATAATTAGTCAATGAAAAAAATTCTTTATTAACAATAATTTATATGTAAATATATTTATGAACAATGAAAATATTTTTTGTGCATACGGTTTTGTAAGATATAGCCTTCAGCAAGACGTCATCTTGTATGCATGTCTAGTCGATTAACATCAAGTTGTTGAGGGTTGTTTTAATATTGTCAACCAACACAATTATATTCAAAACCTTTTAGGAGAGCCTTGAAAATTCCAAGAATTCTAAGTATGTAAGGCGCGTTCGTTTTGACAGAAAATAAGTGATTCGGAAAATATTTTCTGAAAAATGATCGGTTATATCGTTTGCAAAAATTAGTTAACAAAAAATATTTTCATAATTGATAACAATCTATGCTTAATTATTTTCACTATCTATGCTTAATTATTTTCATAGGCAATGAAAAAAAATTTCCATTAATTTATTTTTCTAAATAATATAAGCAATCATTTTTCGAAAAATGTTTTCCAAATCACTCATTTTTCACGAAACGAACATATCCATAACATCGTGCAAATGGGGACAATTTTCGAGCCTGTTTAGGACGTGTGTATGGGACGTTTAGATGAACACGTGAATTTATTGTGTTATTCCGATGAAGTCAATCAACCAATGTGTCTATGTGATTAATATATCCTGAGCAAAAGGTCTAACACTCTCACAATGTAACCCTCGTTCCTCCGCATGATATTTGTTGCGAAAACTGCACACGAACTCCATTAAAAACCTATGACATATATTTTCGGTTAGCATCATGAATAAAAGATATGAAGAGATTGCTAAACTGAGAGAAAGATTACCTTTCAATAGGATCCAGGTATGTAAATTGCACCGGTCCGTCAAGCTTGCTTCATCTACTAGGTGAATGATCAAGTGACCATAATGGTAAAGATTCCGGGAGGAAGTTTTTTTTTTTTTTTCTTTTAAACATTTCATCTAGTAAGCGACGGCGACGGCGATGAAGAAGAAGAAGATCGGAAATGGAGAAAGGGAAGATGAAGAGAGAGGGGCCTACAAGTTCTGGATTCGGAAGAGTGCCGGAAAGAGACCGCTCCTTGAGAACTTTGCTTTCACAATGACGCAAAAGGCTTTATTCTATTGTTATTTGTATTTTATCAAAAAAAATATGTTATTCTACTATTAATAGTAATTGATGAAATAAATAATAGCATACTAAATGATAATTATATAACAATTCGAGCATTAATTCATTTAATTAGCAATAAACATCATTATATGATAAATAATACGAAATCAAATTATGACAATTTAGGTAATCGTACTTCATTATTACTGTATTAATAATTTTAAGACGATGGTCAAGATGATATTTGCTATTATTTAATGTTTTAATACGAAAATCGGGTGGCCATGGACGCACTAGTAAACACGACTAATTTTAAATTGGAATGCTATTGCTTTACCGAAAACTTTAAAGATCTCATTCCCCTTTGACGGTTTAGAAAGCACCTTTAGCCAATTACCCTAATAACACTACCCCTATTATGTTTAGAGGTAAATCATTGTCAAAACTGAAAGTTTGGCAACAAGTTGATCATGTAACCATGACACGATAGAAATTACAAGTGGGCGACAACTCTTTTATTATTTTTCCTTCCAATTTCATCTCGATGGTTTTGAATTTCAAAATGAAAATAACTATTTGCAAATGCGGCTTATTTTCATGGGGTAAGTTTTGATCGTGATCTTTGAATTTAGTGGATTTTGCAATCGAATAGCCGAACTTTTATTTCAATTTCCTAACCCAATGAATTTCCATTTTCTTTTTTGCACTCGATACATTTTGACACAAAACTATAGGCCAATCTTTCCAGTGTCAATTGATATGTAATTTTCGTGAACATTTGTGGAATACCTATCGAACGAGGCTTTGCCTTGGAGCCTCATCTTCAGTTCTTTAAAAAAAAATTAAAGCATAGCAACGAGAGAACGTTAGTTCTTTTCTCATTTGGCATTTTCTTTTAATTTTTTTTTTGGATATTGTTGAAACTTAAATTTTGAGGACCTATTTAATCATTCATAAATTACATAAAAAATTATAGATTAATTTTTAACTCCTATGAAAAATAATTTTCATTAAATTGTATGGCACATAGACATTTGGGGCATTTACATTAATAGTAATAGAATTAAAAAAAGAAAAAGAAAAGAGATAATAATATGTACATGTTTAAAAAACAAAAAAGGAGCGAAACCGGGCCGGGGATGGACCGGCCCGGCCTCCTTCCGTCTTTTTTGTTCTCTTCCCACTGGCCCCAGCTTTTTTATATTTCCTGGCCCAGCCCTCTCCTTTTTCTCTCCTCTCCTCCTCCATTCCTCTTTCCCGCTCGCGACGAAAGGAGGGGACAGGGAAGGACGTACGAGGCTGAGCAGACGCAGGAACCGTCCGACCGGAATTGGGGTGGTCGGGCCAGGCCGGCAGGACAGCTGGCGGTGGCAGGAGCCATGCGCGCCTGTCGGTCGGCCAAGCTTAAAAGGGAGAGAGCGGTGTGAGTTGATGGGGGTTCGGACCGATAGAAATCGGAGGGAGAGAGTGAGCCGAGAGGGAGGCAGATGCGTAGAGAGCGAGAGCAGGGAGCGAGAGCTAGCGTCGGCCGATATCGCGGTCGAGCACGAACCCTGTCCAACGACCACGCTCGGTCGACGTCCTCAAGCCAAACGCCCGGTCGACGTATCTTTGCTGCTGCTTCCCCGGGCTACTTCCGCACCCTCCCATACCGTCAATGTCAGAAGAGCCAGTTTCCAGTGAAAAGAATGTGAAGGAGAAGGAGGAGGAGGAGCCCATCTGCATTGCCTCTGTACCCACCAACCCCAACCCATTTTGCTCTCACTGCAACGTAGCAACCCAAAAGGCTCTTTTTGCGCGCAGAGAGAGAGAGAGAGAGAGAGAGAGAGAGAGAGAGAGTTTTTGGATTCTGGGTTACATTTAACGTAGGTGGGTGGGGAATTGAGAGAAAACCAGGGGTCATGGGTCCACTGAGATAAAGGGCATTGCTGGATTCTGGGCTACTTAGGCTGCGTTTGTTACTGTTTCTTTTTTTCTGTTTTTAAACAACTTTTTTGTTTTTTTATTCCTGGGAACAAAAAAGAAATAAAAACGCGTTTGTGTGCGTTTTTGTTAAAATTATTTTTTTGTTTTAAACACATCTCAGTATAGAAACAACAAAAAAAAAACAAAAAGTTATTTCTTGTTTCGAAACAAAATTTAAGAACACTTTTCTTCTTCTCTCTTTTTTTTCTTTTTTTTTTTTTGGCTGGTCGCAGGCCTCGGCCATGGCCGGCGACCGCCGTCGAGGGTCGGCGACCTCGCCGAGCATCGCCGGCCCTTGGCGAGGCGAGGCCGACCTCACGCCGAGCGGGCGAGCTCGATCTCGCCTAGATTCGCCGGGCGGTGGCTCGGCGACGCCGAGCCTCGCCGGTCGCCGGGCGAGCTCGAGCTCGCCCGGCCAAGGCGAAGCCGGCGAGCCTCACCGTGGCCGGGCGAGGCCGCCGGCCCTTGTCGGCCGGTCGCCGGTCATGGCCGAGGCCGGCGATCGGCCAAAAGAAGAAAAAGAAAAAGAAAAAGGAAAAATAAATAAGAAAATAAGAAAGAAAATAGAAAAAAAAAAATTAAAAAATTAAAAAATTAAAAGAAATAAAAAAATTATACAAATTTACCAAACGTGTTTCTGTTCATTTTTTATTCCCGAAACAAGTTTACCAAACGCGTTTTTTTATTCAAAAATAGTTCCCTGAAACAGAAACACTTTTTTCTATTTCTGTTTCCTAGAATAATTTTTAAACAGAAATGTTACCAAACGCGCCATTAATGTACCTTATTTGTATTCTTTTTCTGGTAGCTACTTAAAATACAAGATTTGGTTTCCATTTTCGGTGGATGGTGGGACTAGGAATTTATATAGGATTTAGGAAGTTGCCGCAGATATGCTTCTTTTTTTTTTTTTTTAATGGCTTGGCTTTGCTTGGCTGAGCTGTGAGCTGTAGTTGTAGGGAGCAGCAGCCAATCACTGCCTTTGATGTTGACACTTCGAATTGGTGGGGTCAACCAACTCGCCGAGGGACGACAAGCTAGTCCCCTCAGATCTCAAGGGGAGTAAACGACGCCAGTGAGATTTCTAACTCGTTTAGTTCTCTTGACATTAATGTAAGACTACTTTGGTGACCTGAGTATATGTCCTTAAAAAGATTTCAACTGAGATTTAATCCACACATTGAGATTCCCTAAATGTAAAAATACCAAGAAGGTAAAACTTGTAATGACCAATTTGGGATATGAAATAATACAAAAAAAAAAGGAACCCCTCCATGGAACTCGATATCTCTATAAATCAAGTGGACAGGAAGCAGAGGCTTTCCTATGAACAAAAGCTCTCTTCCTTTGGTGAACCTACGCACTTAACTGTCACTGAGAATCCAAGGTAAGTCCCCTAGCAAGGGCTTACGGAGACAATTAATAGAAATGAAGTATCGTGCTGATGAGGCAGGAATCTACCATCTATAAGAAACAGTGACTAGACATGCAAGTTTTTATAGATAATTTTTTTGTGGATGTAGTATTCTATATTATCATTTCTCACATATGGAATAGATGAAGTTGGCGGAGCATCATCCACACTAAAGAGAGAAAATTTGGCACTTCCTTAAAATAATTCTTGAGGAGCAATGTATAACAGGCCTAGCTCGGGGACTAAAACACATCCAGAGCAAGAATCTGCCACTCCGCACATCTCGAAATTCAAAAAATGAAAAGCTTCCATAATATATTCCCACCCTTGCAGTGGCAATCATCCACATCATACTTGCGTGAGGAAGTGATTAACAATATCGAAAGAAACGGCACGAATACAACCATCAAACAACAAGCCATCGTCTTTTGGCTTTCCCCAATAAGTTGTTTACAATACACAATTACTACACCGCATAATAGTCATCGTATTCTTTATAGCATCTATACCTTTAGTTTCAAATGTGAACAAAAGAGAAACTTAGAAGCGGAATTTAAGAGTTCCTTTTGATGGATTACCAAATAAAGCCCTAGGTCTTTCAAAACAAAATTAACTCAAAACATAGCAAACCATTTCTTATTTTCTATTCTGCCAGTAATCAGTATCCGGATTTATCGGATAGAGATCTTTAGCAGATGTAGATGAAGCGGTTCCAGTCCACGGCCCATCAGTGAGCATGCTCTTGGTGATATTCTCATCAATTGCCTGATCTTCGTCACCTTTGAAATGCTTCCTCATGGCCTCAATTGTCTCCTCCGTTATGATAGTGTCCTCAGAGTCCAGCAGTGGAACAACAACCTTGCCTTCAAGCATGCTAATCACAGATGACATTGGCGGCCTGAGTGCTGGAGTCGCATTAGTACACAGCAGAGCTACATTTATCATTGCCAGCACCTCCTTTTCGTCAAAATGAGAACCCAGCCTCTGATCAACTAGATCCATCAAATTTCCTCTCTTCTTCAAAACTCGTGCCTAGAAACAGAAATGGAAAGGAAGATATTTCCCTCAAGCTACAGGTACTGATCAGTTGTAGAATATGCTCAGAATACTAAAACAGGAAAAATTTCATGACAAATGCAGTTGATAAACACCTGCTAGTTTTTTACCTCCTTCGTAACTTATATTTGGAAGGAAAAAATCGAACAAGTCAATACATATGAAACATGATTTCTCTACCATTTTTAACTAAAAGTTAGTAAACTTAAACACTTGTTAATCACTTACTAACATTCACCGGTTGCAAAAAAATTACCACCACTGATTTAAAATTACCAGCTCTTATTGAGTATTACAGGCAGGGATTATTTGTCAGTTTGTCGTTACAAGAAACAGGAGAATCGTCCATCAATGGTTTACACCCTAATAATCATTGTTCTAGCTAGTGATTGGCTTAACTTAAAGCACAATAAAATCTAATTTTTGGACTCAATTACATGGATGTGAAGAAGTCAAATCTAAATTGAAAGTATATCAATATTTGGGTCAAGCATGGTCTTGAAAACTTTTTAAATCCAATACTAATTGTCAAAACTGCAAAGTACTCGACCAACTTGTTTGGCGCTAATGAAACTACAGGGAGTATGAATGTCACGCATAAAACTATGAAGACCAAAACAAAACCAACCCAAATTTTAAGGACCTCAAATTTCAATAAATAGAATTGTCTTCAATCCAAAAAATAATCTACATGATCCCTTCTTTCAGGAGGCAGCCCATTGTTTCGAGTTTCAATGTGTCACTAGGTAAATTCCAGTTTCAGTTTCTCAGAACCAGACTAATCCGTGACCACCCCCATCCCAAGTCGCTCATCTTGAGCGTGAACACCATGGGCCGGCTACTGCAAGGATTACTTGCTCCTTTCAAATTCAGTAACAAGAATAATTGGATTAATTTTAAATGACAAATTGCACTTAACGGCATGACAATTAACGGCATGACAATTCGTTAAACAGGTTTCAATAGTTGGTAACTGTAACTCTCATTTGCAACCATTAAAGTGCATATGAGGAGTTCTGTACTATGTTCACACTTCCTTAATCCATCTCTCAACCAGCACAAGCAAAGATTTCAATATCATAATAAGAAACTTTTTAATGCTAGAGTTAATTACCCAATCGAGTAGATAAAAGCATTTCTCCTTCTTCTGGTAACTGGTGTTGCTCCGGCCACTAACAACTTCTAAGGCAACAATGCCAAAACTATAGACGTCGGCTTTTTCAGTGAGGTAACCATGCATTGCATACTCTGGTGCCATATATCCACTGCATAACAAGAAAAGAGCTGGTGTTTGCAAAATGGCAGATGTCTTAAATTGCACTTAATATTTTCTTCCAAAGACCATCCCTCTTATCTTCCTAAAATACAAAATATAGAGATATTCCTAATCATGACACAATGGTCTCAAGAGTCAAGGAAAAAACAAGTGCATTCTAGAAATTTTTCAGTAGGATTCCGCTGAGAATATTAAAAAAAAAAACAAAAACAAGACATTTGTGGGTTTTATATAACTTTCAGGAGGCATATAGCTCCATAGTTGGAAAACAAGTGCATCCTTATAACTTGGAAAAGAGGCTCATTAACTGAAAAAAGAGTTGGAAACTGGCTGAGACAAGGTCTGAATACATAGGCAGCAGCAGTAGGAGGATTCCTAAAGCCAAGCCCAGGGGCAAGAAAACTTCTTAATATTGTTGTTGTCGACGTTGCTGTAGCAATAGAAAAACAGCCTTACATTTTCTCACTAGCTTTCTAACCCTTGTGATTCATGTGCCTTTCTTTGTAATTTTGGTTTTATTCTTTTGTAATTCACTTGAAAGTGCACCATCTATGTTTATGTCATGTGAAATATATTCACGAAAAATTGAACTTTTCATGCAAAAGAATATATATAGATAATTTACATCGAAATCCGTAACGTATAGTAGTTGTTCTTATTCATCAAATTGTTTTACATTAATTAGATTGTCATTGGAAAAACATAATAAAAACAATTAAATTACATGTCAATATAGGTTGTTAAAAAGTATCGCGTCATAATTGTATCATAATATTTTCATATGCTCTTTGCAGGAGAGAATATATTAGGTAGGGCATACTGGATTACCTTCCGAAATGTTTTTCTTGACTATTCTTAATGTATTAAATGAAGTGTGTAGAATACAATCAATCTTTTGATTAGTATCTCAGGTAGGCGGATAAATTTTTCCAGAAACTGTATTAGATCATCTAAGTTTGTTGAGATAATGAAATTGTTTGATGTTATAGTTATTTTTCGTTAAGCAATTGCTGTTAGAGTTAGTTCTATGTTTTCCCTGATCAATCACATTCTTTTCATGAACAGGTTGACTTTCTACACATGTCAACGCAAACTTTTGAAACATTTGAACATGCTTATTATATATTTTTCTGTATGTATACAAATTCTATATGCCAAAAAATAATTTCCTCATACAATAATCAATGTAAACATAGGCGAATTAGGTCTGTTGCCTATAATATCAACTTATAGCCAAATTAACAATTACATAAGTTAATATTAATGGTAGAGTATGTAATATAATTAACATTTTTTCCTTAGTTAACATGAAGAGCGGTGGGAGAGGCATGGAGCTTTGCGGTTAAGCCCCATTCGTTGAGCACCATGCTTTGGGATGATGTGAGTCAGCCACAGAGTTCCATTCGATTCACTTTTCTTAAATTAGACAAGATTTTTCTACTCCATTCTTTTATGTTGTCACTTACTCCTAATAAAGTTAACGGAACATAAAACAAGAAACTTACTAAGTTCCAGCAATCTTGGTGCTAATATGTGTGTTGTCCTCCTCATCAAGTTTTGCTAAACCAAAATATGATATTTTAGAGTTGAGATCCTTATCCAGTAAAATATTAGTAGCTTTAATGTCTCTATGCACAATCTTTAGCCTTGACTCTTCGTGAAGATATGCCAACCCCCTGGCAATACCCACACATATCTTGTGTCTTGTCCCCCAATCTAGCTTTAATTGAAATTCTTCAGGACCTTCAATTGTATCGAAAACATCAAAACTGCTTTCTTTGCCATGTCATTAATCGAAGACAAGTGAAGCACAATGTGATATCAAATTACCAAATAAAGCGCGAGTAAGACTGTTATTTTTCATGTACTCGTAAACCAGCAAAAGTTGATTTCCTTCAATGTAGCATCCATAGAGTTTTACAAGATGTGGATGTTGAAGAGTAGAAATCATCCCAAGCTCGATCACAAACTCACGATTTCCTTGCTTTGATTTGGATGAAAGCGCTTCACCTTTGCTATAGTGGTGCTGTCGACGAAGACCCCGCAATTGAACTTTGGCATAAGATTTATGCTGTCAAGATTTAGATACATTGAATGCTGCTTTCTACAATTCTTTTCTATTGGGAATTGGGGCAAGTTAGGTCACCGATTTTCCAGCATACCTTGTATACGTAACCAAAACCACCTTCTCCAATCTTATTGGCAGCGTCAAAATTGTTTGTGGCAGCTTTAATCTATCGCAAGGTAAATGAACCAATTTGCAATGCTAGAACCTTCAAATCTGCATAGCATTGTGGAGGTGGAGTTTGAAGGATCGGTGAATGTGTCCGATTAGTAGGTCATAGGACAGCTTCTTTTTGAAAACAGATTTTTTTTTTTTTTTTTGTAAACAGACTAGTTTGTTTATGAAAATATGGTTTTTGGTGAAATTGTGATCTTGCTTTTCTATCCCATATTTGTGTTGACTGGGGATTTGTTTATTCGCTTCCGCATATGCAATAAAATGAATGGGTCGGCGACACATTTTGGGATGTCGCAATTTTATTGATCACAGAGAGATGCGCGCGTGCTCGAGGTTCGGGGCGTGATAGTACAAAAGGTTACATTTTTAGTCACTATAATTCTCAACTTGGATTGAAAAAAAAATTAAAACTCCTTCACAGTAGAACATAGTTAGTTTACTTGCTTAGTCGCCTAAAGCGTTATTAGTAGACTACACTATGACATCGCTGGTTTAAAGGTGATTCGATGTTTGACCTTTTAATTACTTTTTTTTTTTTGGGTCGAAAACCTTTTAATTACACCTTTTATTATTGTTGACACGGTGAGTTTTGAACTCAACAAGAACTGATCAACCATGCAACGAGGGGACAATCATTGACGGATGGTAAAGTTCTACGACAAGAAACATGCATGCATGTGTCATGGGTTGGTAGTTTCTTGGCCGTGGAATAACCCATGTGGCGCCTAGCGAGCGAAATTTGCTAGGCCAACCTTCTTTCTATAGTTGTTCCAGTGAACAATATGTCAAGTAACTCTTTTATATAAGATCGTACCACGCCCAGCTCCTCTCAGGCGTCTAGTCCATCAAGTGAGAAAATAGATTTTTTTAGGCTCAACAATTGGTTTCAGCCTGCCATGACCTCATCAGGAAAGCAGCATAAGCTCTTGACCAGTTTGTGCACGGGAGGCTAACCCCACTTTTAGAGCTCCTAAGTAATGTAATCATTCTATTCTAGAATTCCTAGCATCAACCGTCCTGACGCTATTCTCACAGGCCAGTTGTGTTCATCATCTCTACGTCCTCACTCTTTAGTCGATAATCCCAAGCTTCACTCCCAAGGGTTAACGGGTACGGGAGAATCACGGATTGTGACAAACTCCCCCACTTAATTCTGCAATGCCTTCATTGCAGGCTGTCCTATCGCTTCCCTGCATTTCCCTAACCATCAATGCCACTCCCTAGGACTTACATAGATGACAACGCTTGCCCAATAGAACAAGTCACTTCACTCTATTGCTTGCTTCCCTTGATCAAAGTTATTCGTGAATCTCCAATCACTTGTGCTCCCCGACAAGTGTGGCACCCCTAGCCAACTGCACCCCTGTGGTAGCACCTTCTTTCACCTACTAAGCTTCTCCTGATCTCTACAAGCCAACAAAGGGTCTCCCTTGGTGGAAACATGATCGCAGACCTCTTCTTGAGATTTGCACATTGATCTAGGAACGTTAGCCCCATTTAGCGAGTAATTCGGTTCCTTTCTATACCCTCGTTGCCATCACATAAGCTAGACGAGAGTCACATGTTGTCCGAGCCCTCTCTAGCCGCCCTCACAAGATAGGGAAGACCATAGGCTTTTCCCCGAATTGCCCACCTACTGGAGGGATCCTTGCTCTGATACCATTTGTCATGGGTCGGTAGTTTCTTGGCTATTGAATAACCCATGCGGCGCTTGGCAAGCGGAATTCGCCAAGCTAACCTTCCTTCTATAGTTGTTCCAATAAACAATAGTGAGTATCTCTTTTATACGAGATCGTATCACGCCCATCTCCACTCTAGTGTCGAGTCCATCAAGTGAGATAGCAGATCACTTTAGGCTCAACAATTGGTTTCGGCTTGCTATGGCCTCATCAGGAGAGCAACATCAGCTCCCGACCAGTTTGTGCATGGGAGGCCAACTCCACCTTCAGAGCTCCTAAATAATATAATCTTTTTATTCTAGAACTCTTAGCACCAACCATCTTGACGCTATTCCCACGAACAAGTTGTGTTCATCATTTCTGCGTCCTCACTCTTCACTCGATAATGCCAAGCTTCTCTCCTAAGGGCTTATGGGTACTAGAGAATCACGAATTGTGACATGTGCATTGGCAACAGGAGTCTCCGGAGACAATTATTCGTTCCTACCAATAATAAGAACCTGACCTCCATGATTTGGCAATTTGCTTTTGCGTTCATACTCTAGAACGCGAAATTTACACTAATGAGCTTCTTTGAATTTTTTATGTACCTCTTTTCTTTTTGTGATAGGAAACTTTCCACGCAGACATTTCGTTGTGTTCACAAGAAATGTCAATCTTTCACATCTACATGATGCTTCCATGAATGTGTTTACACATCGCATTGTGAACGTATCGGTACATGCATTAATGCAGTTGAAAGTTGATTCGGACACTAATGAGAGTAAGTGTGGGCTGGGTTGAAGATCTTCATTTAACCGGTGAATGTGTCAAATTTGGGAAAATTATTATATTAGGTAGGCATAATATAATTTTCAGCATATAAATAATATCAGTCGAAGCATCTAATGTGACCAATCTTAAATTTTGAGACCCACTTCTCCCTTAAGTCTAATCATAGAAACCCATGACCCACACGTATTTAATTTCTCTATTACTTTGTTTTCCAATTTGATTTACATGTTTCTAATCTTGATATTTTCTAACTTTATTTTGATTTTAAATGCACATGCCATCATCTAATGAGAGGAACATAGATTAAAAGACAATGTGAATAGATGAGATCCGCCACTTATTTTGAAAAAAAATCATTTTCATGCTTTGCCAATTTCTTGACATTAACTCATTTCCAATCTCTAAACCTTCCTATGTCCTATAAAAATATCTAAACCATTAATGCTTTTCTAGTGATATCGGTCGTTAGTATTCATTTGAAAACCTACCCTTTCATGAGTCATGGAAAAATTACCTCTATAGCTTGCCACAAATTTTATCTTAAACTAAAATATAAGTTCATTTTTTTTTCATAGTGACACGCAATTATTAAACTGATGATAGTTATAAAATTGACAAAAAAAAAATTCCCAAATATCACTATTTAAATAAAATTTCACTAACGATTGCACCTATAGTCATAAATCAAACCTAAACCTAAGTGATTTAAGAAATATAG
This sequence comes from Eucalyptus grandis, assembly GCF_016545825.1. Taxonomy (NCBI): domain Eukaryota; kingdom Viridiplantae; phylum Streptophyta; class Magnoliopsida; order Myrtales; family Myrtaceae; genus Eucalyptus; species Eucalyptus grandis. The sequence goes on along the minus strand of NC_052617.1, from coordinate 15,502,426 downwards.
ATAGATGGAAAAATAAGTCATCTTACCTTATAATGATGGCTGCTCATTGAACGCGGTCCGACTTGCATTCTCTGACCCCCCAAGTTGCAAAAGTTAAAATCCAACGGCAACGGTCAATGCCAACTCCATAGCGGTATTGACTTCACTTAGTTCCCAAAATTCATTGCTTTGCATTGCACAAAAACGAACCATTTTTACTGAATTTTTAACACAGAGTTAAGAGAGAGAAGGAAGGAATGGCATGGCATTGAACTGTCAGATTTCATTTATTAATTCGATAAGAAAGTGAAAAGTAACTACTAGAGGTAATGGTCCACCGAGATGCAGGTGCTTGTCGGATTCCACTTAATGCACCCCTTCTTTTTGTTCTTTTTTGGTTAGTTACTTAGGAGACAGGATTTGGTTTCCAATTTCGGTGGAGGTCCGCCGGTTAAGGAATCACGATTAACGAAGTTGCAGCAGATCTCGCTGTTTTGCTTTGCTAGGTTGTAGTTGTTGTAGCAGCGGCTAATCACCCGCCTTTGATGTGGACACTTCAATTTTCGTCGTGGGATGTTAAGTGTCGACTTGATCAATATTCACTTAACGGGAAAAGTGTTAAAAAAGTCATAAACTTTTTACATTTATACCAATTTACTCATAAACCCTTTTTTCGGTGTTAATTTAATCCTAAACTTTTTTACTTTGTGCCAATTCAATCATTTCCGGTTAATTTGATTGGATTTTGCTAACTGTACGCCGTTCGGTTGACTTGGCACAATCAGTGTTGACGTGTACAACTTTTAATAATATATATTTTTTATTTTTTATTTTTTATTTTTTCCTTCTCCTCCTCCTTCTTCCAGTCAGTCGCCAGACCTCGGCGACCGACCTGAGGTGACGGTTGGCGAGCCTTGTCGGTGGTCGTGAGGGTAGCCTCTTGCGGGCGATGAGGCTCGCCCTTGTCGGATCTGGCAAGAGCCGAGCCTCATCGGCCATGGGCAAGCCTTGCCGCCCCACGCGAGGCCGCCCTCGTGGCCACTCGCCTCACCAGTTGACGCCAATTGTGCCACATCGGTTGACTAGCGTCCCGCCAACAAAATTCAGCCAAAATTAGCCGGAAATGACTGAATTGATACCAAATAAAAAGATTAAGGTTTAAGATTAAATTGGTATAAATCTAAAATGTTTATGACTTTTTTAACACTTTTCCTTTTGCTCGATGCCCACCTCTCAGATCTCAGGCGGAGTAGATGAACCCATTAAGCTTTCGGTTTCGGTTTCAACTTGTTTGATTCTTTTGACATTAACCTAAGATCATTTTGGGCATTGACTCATAATATAGAACCATCGATGGAATGGAAGTAGTCTGCTGATGAGGTAGTAATCTACCATTTGCAAGAAACGGCGATTGGACAAGCAAGTTTCTTTAGATAATTTTTTTTTGTGGGTAGACATACATGTTTCTCTTCCATCATTTCTCAAAGATGGGAAAGATGAAATTGGCCGACCATCATCCACACTAAACACAGAAAAAATTCGCATTTGCTAAGAGAAATTCTTGAGTAGCAACAAGTAACAGGTTGAGCTCGTGAACAAAACACGTCCAGTGCAAGAACGTGCCACTTCGCACATCTCTCCATTCAAACAAATTAAAAGCTTCCGTAATAGATTCCCTCCCTTGCAGTGGCCACCATCCACATCGTTATTGTGTGAAGAGGAAAAACTTGCAACATCGTTTCTCTTTGAATAACAATATGGAAAGAGACGGCGCAAATACATACACCAAACCACAGGCCATTGTCTTTAGGCTTTCCCCACTAATTAGTTCACAATACACATTTAATGCACTGCATAACACTGGTTTTCTTTATATTATCTATACCTTCAGTTTCAAACGTAGCGAAAGAGAAACTTCAAAGCAAAATTTAAGAGTTCCGTCGCAAGGATTACCAAATAAAGCCCTAGTTCATTAGCAGATGCAGACGAAGCGGTTCCAATCCATGGCCCATCAATGGACATACTCTTGGTGATATTCTCACCAACTGAATGATCTTCGTCACCTTTAAAATGCTTCCTCATGGCCTCAGTTTTCTCCTCAGTCATGATAACGCCCTCAGAGTCCAGCACTAGAGTAGCAACCTTGCCTTCAAGCATGCTAACGACAGATGACGTCAGCGGCCGGAGTGCTTGAGTCGCATTAGTACACATCGGAGCTACCTTTATCAACTAGATCTATCAAATTTCCTCTCTCCTTCAAAAAGTATGCCTAGAAACAGAAATGAAAAGCGAAAATATTTCCCTCTCAAGCTTCAGGTACTAATCAGCTGCAAAATATGCTCTAAATGCTCTAAATACTAAAACAGGAAGAAGTATATTGTGTCCCTTGATTATTACGAGACAAATGCAGCTGATAAGCACCTGCTAGTTTTCCATCTTCGTTACAGGGTATTATAAATGGATAAAATAATCGAATGACTCAAATACATATCAAACATGATTTCTTTACCGATTTTAAATAAAAGTTAGTAGTACTAATGGTTAACCGGTCGCCAACAAAATTTCAAACACTACTTTAAAATTGCCAGTTCTTATTGAGTTTTATCAGCACAAATTATTTGTGGGTATCATTACATGAAACGGTAAACTCGTCCTTCAATGTTCTTGATTTTGCAACTCAGGTGACAATTAGATTTAATGAGGATAATAATGATTGTTTTTGCTAATGACTGGCTTAGTTTAAAGCAAAACAAAATCTAACTTAAGGACTCGACTACATGAATGTGAAAAAAAATTATACCTCAGGCGAAAGTATATAACCACTGGGGTTTGCTCTAGTGGCCACCCTTCCAACATGAAATGGGGAGGTCAAGGGGTTGGGGTGGGGATGATGTAATTTCATATGTGGGTTTCAACTCCTACGCCCTGCAAGGAGGCAGGGCAAAAGTTTGAGAGTGAGAGTTAGAATAGGAATAGAGTAGGACCGACCAAAAAAAAAACTGAAAGTATATGGATATTCGAGTCAAGACATGGTCTTAAAAACATTTTAATTTAACAAAAAATGAAAAGATTCAATTGTAGTGGAAATAATTGTTTGACCCTAATGAAACTGCAAGGAGTATGAATGTGAGAGTGAGCCAAGAAGAGAAATTGCCAAAATTCAATTGAGAATGACGAGCACAAAGAAGAGATATCGAGCCGAGAAGAGAATCATCATCATTTCAATCTCAAGCTTGATGCATAGAGAGAGAGAGAGAGAGAGAGAGAGAGAGAGAGAGAGAGAGAGAGAGAGAGAGAGAGAGAGAGAGAGAGAGAGTGGTCTTAACTTCATGAAAGAGGGAGAACGGACAAAGACTCTTTGCTTTTGTATGTTTGCATGTGAGTGTGAGAGAGTGATGTCTAAAAGTGAGAGAGATGACCCAAAGTCTTCCTCGATTGTATGGATATTCATCTAGAATGGAATTGTTAAGCTTTTGTCCAAGTCTTCTATGTATTTCTATTCATCCAGAATTGAGTGAGCTTTGGTTCGACTTTTCTTGCACTTTAACTTTCTTGGACTACAAATTTTCCTTCAAGAGAGAGAGAGAGAGAGAGAGAGAGAGAGAGAGAGAGAGAGTGGTCTTCACGAAAGAGGGAGAATGGACAAAGACTCTTTGCTCTTGTACGTTTGCATGTGAGAGTGAGAGTGATGTCTGAAAGTGAGAGAGAGACAACCCCAAATCTTCCTCGAATATAAGGACATTCATCTAGAATGGAATTGTTAAGCTTTTGTCCAAGTCTTCTATGTATTTATATTCATCTGGAATTGAGTGAGCTTTGGTTCAACTTTTCTTGCACAATAACTTTCTTTGACTACAAATTTTCCTTCAAGAGAGAAAGAGAAAGAGAGAGTGGGAGAGAGTAGTCTTCACGAAAGAGGAATAATGGACAAAGACTCTTTGCTCTTGTACATATTGATGTGAGGGTGAGAGAGTGGTGTGTGAAAGTGAGAGAGAGACGACCCCAAGTCATCCCCGTTTGTCTTAATTGTAGGGATATTCATCTAGAATGTAGCTGTCTTGCGTAATAACCTTTTTCATATTGCCAATTTATCCAATAAAAGTCTTTTAATTTCTTTTTCCCTCTTCTCATATTGTTCTTCAATGACAATAGTCTTTTCCATTTCTCTAATTTCTGTTGACACTTAATTTTAGCCGTTGACTTAAATTTAAGTTGCATAGAAAATTAAGGATTAATTTTTAACCTATAAACAAAGAAATTTTCATTAAATTACACGGCAGGTAGGCATTAAGATCATTTGCATTAATAGTGCTAAATTTTACTAATTTTTATAAAAGAAATTTTTTTAATTATTAATTAAAAACTTAAAAATTTAAAAAGAATTTGATATAGAAAGGAAGCCGGGCCAAGCCAACCTACTCCCCTCTCTTCTCCTTACTTGCAGCCCGGGCCGGGCCCATTCTCTTTATTTTTTTCCCGGCCTAGGTCCCTCCTTACTCCCTCCTCCTTCTCCCCTGCTCACCCGTGGGAGACAGAGCACGCGAGGGACCGCCGTTCGTGCGAGGGACTAGCGACACAGGAAGGGACCGAATTGGCATCAAGTAAAAAGATTTAAGACTAAATTGGCACAAAAAAAGGTTTATGACTAAATTGGCACAAATGCAAAAGATTTATGACTTTTTTTAACACTATTCCCTTCACTCGGCACCCACCTCTTAGATCTTAGGCGGAGCAGATGAACCCATTAAGCTTTCGGTTTCGGTTTCAACTTGTTTGATTCTTTTGACATTAACCTAAGATCGTTTTGGGCATTGACTCATAATATAGAACCATGGATAGAATGGAAGTAGTCTATTGATGAGGTAGTAATCCAGCATTTGCAAGGAACAGTGATTGGACAAGCAAGTTTCTCTAGATAATTTTTTGCGGGTAGAAATACAAGTTTCTCTTCCATCATTTCTCAAAGATGGGAAAGATGAAATTGGCCGACCATCATCCACACTAAACACAGAAAACATTCGCATTTGCTAAGAGAAATTCTTGAGTAGCAACATATAACAGGTTGAGCTCCTGAACAAAACACGTCCAGAGCAAGAACGTGCCACTTCGCACATCTCTCTATTCAAACAAATGACAAGCTTCCGTAATAGATTCCCTCCCTTGCAGTGGCCACCATCTACATCGTTATCGTGTGAAGAGGAAAAACTTGCAACATAGTCTCTCTTTGATAACAATATGGAAAGAGACAGCACGAATACAAACACCAAACCACAAGCCATTGTCTTTAGGCTTTCCCCACTAATTAGTTCACAATACACAGTTAATGCACTGCATAACACTTGTTTTCTTTATATTATCTATACATGCAGTTTCAAACGTAAGCAAAAGAGAAACTTCAAAGCAAAATTTAAGAGTTCTGTCGCAAGGATTACCAAATAAAGCCCTAGTACATTGAAGAACTAATATACTTAGAACACAACAAACCATTTCTTACTCTCTCTTCTGCCAGTAATCAGTATCTAGAAGTATTGGATAGAGATCATTAGCAGATGCAGACGAAGCGGTTCCAATCCATGGCCCATCAAATGGACATACTCTTGGTGATATTCTCACCAACTGAATGATCTTCGCCACCTTTAGAATACTTCCTCATGGCCTCAATTTTCTCCTCAGTCATGATAACGCCCTCAGAGTCCAGCACTGGAACAACAACCTTGCCTTCAAGCATGCTAACCACAGATGACGTCAGCGGCAGTCGCATTAGTACACATCAGAGCTACCTTTATCAATACCAGCGCCTCCTCTTTGTCAAAGTGAGAATTGAGCCTCCTATCAACTAGATCTATCAAATTTCCTCTCTCCTTCAAAAGGCGTGACTAGAAATAGAAATGAAAAGTGAAAATATTTCCCTCTCAAGCTTCAGGAACTAATCAGCTGCAAAGTATGCTCTAAATACTAAAACAGGAAGAAGTATATTATGTCCCTTGATTATTACGAGACAAATGCAGCTGATAAGCACCTACTAGTTTTTCATCTTCGTTTACGGGTGGTATTATAAATGGATAAAATAATCGAATGACTCAAATACATATCAAACATGATTTCTTTACCGATTTTAAATAAAAGTTAGTAATACTAATGGTTAACCAGTTGCCAAAAAAATTACCAACACCGCTTTAAAATTGCCAGCTCTTAATGAGTTTTATCAGCACAAATTATTTGTGGGTATCATTACATGAAATGGTAGACTCGTCCTTCAATGTTCTTGATTATGCAACTCAGGTGACAATCAGATTTAACAAGGACTAATAATAATTGTTTTTGCTAATGATTGGCTTACTTAAAGCAAAAAAAAAAATCTAACTTAAGGACTCAACTATATGAATGTGAAAAAAAGCTATACCTCAATCGAAAGTATACGGATATTCGGGTCAAGACATGGTCTTGAAAACTTTTTAATTTAACAGAAATTGAAAAGATTCAATTGTAGTGGAAGTACTTGTTTGACCCTAATGAAACTATAGGGAGTATGAATGTGAGAGTGAGCTGAGAAGAGAAATTGCCAAAATTCAATTGAGAATGACAAGCACAGAGAAGAGATATCGAGCCGAGAAGAGAATCATCATCATTTCACTCTCAAGCTTGATGCAGAGAGAGAGAGAGAGAGAGAGAGAGAGAGAGAGAGAGAGAGAGAGAGAGAGAGAGAGAGAGAGAGTGGTCTTCACGAGAGAGGGAGAACGGACAAAGATTCTTTGCTCTTGTATGTTTGCATGTGAGAGTGAGAGAGTGATGTCTGATAGTGAGAGAGACGACCCCAAGTCTTCCTCGAATGTATGGATATTCATCTAGAATGGAATTGTTAAGCTTTTGTCCAAGTCTTCTATGTATTTATATTCATCCGGAATTGAGTGAGCTTTGGTTTGACTTTTCTTGCACAATAACTTTCTTGGACTACAAATTTTCCTTCAAGAAAGAGAGAGAGAGTGGTCTTCATGAGAGAGGGAGAATGGACAACGATTATTTTCTCTTGTATGTTTGCATGTGAGAGTGAGAGAGTGATGTCTAAAAGTGAGAGAGAGACGACCCCAAGTCTTCCTCGAATGTACGGATATTCATCTAGAATGGAATTGTTAAGCTTTTGTCCAAGTCTTCTATGTATTTATATTCATCCGGAATTGAGTGAGCTGTGGTTCGACTTTTCTTGCACAATAACTTTCTTGGACTACAAGCTCATGTACATCTTGATGTGAGAGTGAGAGAGTGATGTGTGAAAGTGAGAGAGAGACGACCCCAAGTCTTCCTCAATTGTCTCAATTGTAGGGATATTCACCTAGAATGGAGTTGTTAAGCTTTTGTCCAACTCTTCTTGCATAATAACCTTTTTCATTTTGCCAGTTTATCCAATAAAAGTCTTTTAATTTCTTTTTCCCTCTTTTCATATCGTTCTTCAATGACAATAGTCTTTTCTATTGCTCTAATTTCTGTTGATACTTAAATTTTAGTCGTTGACTTAAATTTAAGTTGCATAGAAAATTAGAAATTAAATTGTAACTTATAAACAGAGAAATTTTCATTAAATTACACGGCAGGTAGGCATTAAGATCATTTGCATTAGTAGTGCTAAATTTACTAATTTTATAAAAAAAAATTTTTTAAATTATTAATTAAACACTTAAAAATTTAAAAAGAATTTGATAAAGAAAGGAAGCCGGGCCAGGCCGGCCTACTCCCCCTCTCTTCTTCTTCCTTGCAGCCCGGGCCGGGTCCATCCTCTTTATTCTTTTCCCCGGCCCAGGCCCCTCCTTACTCCCTCCTCCTTCTCCCCCGCTCACCCGCGGGAGACAGAGCACGCGAGGGACCGCCGTCCGTGCGAGGGACTGGCGACGCCGGAAGGGACCGCCGGCTAAAAGAGAAGAGCAGGCGGCAAAGTGACAATGCTGCAGATCTGTCCAAAGCAGAGCACAGATCGGCGCCAGAGCAGGGGGGAGGAGAAGGGACCGCCGGTGTAGCCCAAGGACCGGCCGGCGAGCGAGAGACCGGAGGCTAATGGGCCTCCGCCGATTGGACTCTTCCCCAGGTCGAGAGCCTATAAAGGGAGGCCTCTGGACGCTGACCGGGGAGTTCGCAGGGGTTCAGGACAGAAGAGAGAAAAGCGAGGAAAAAAAAAGGTCCGTGGTGAGAAATCGAGAGAGAAACTGAGAACGAGCGAGTGTCCTCCGGCGACGGGCACACTCGAAACCCGGCCGACAACCTACCGACGTCACCCCCTTCCCGAGCCGAAGCCACGTTAAGTCTCGGTTCGAATCTTGTTTGTTCTCCTTTCGGGTTCGTCGAGTTCCCGAGGATTCTGGCTCGGAGGCGCGCGGGGCGACCGGACATTGTCCGATCAATCGAGCTCGCCCTCATTCGCCGCCCCCGAGCCGGTTAGGGAGCACCACCGACGGCCCCTTTTTTTTCCTCCTCGTTCTGTTTTTGTGCCCTGATTTGGGCTCGCCGGACCGGGCTACCGTTGTCTGGTTCGTGCGAGTTCGGATACCGACCATGTTATGCTTTGTTGCTGTTAGGCCCTGGTTTGTCCCTTGCGGTTTGTCTGGGTCCCGTTTGAGCTTTCGCTTGTTACTCAGACTGTGCACGCCACCTACTCGATGAATAGCCTACGTTAGATGCTCATTCGTGTTCTTTGTTGATGGCCGAGACTTGCTGATTTTCACGTTTGTACTGAGCGCAAATGAGTCGTCCCCATTGAAGTCGAGTTTTACTGGTTCATTGCTTGCGGATTTTGGTCTGAGCTTGCGTTTTGGATATGTCGACCTTCTCCTCATTCCATGCCCACCACCTGCTCGACGGAATGCTTGAACCAAGCTTGTGTAAACCTGTCTCTGTGCTATGCATCGGAGCTGACCGCCATGTGTTTGTGACAATGCCTAAACGAAGTCACTTCCTCGTTTGAGGATTTTTTTTTTTCCGAAACACCTGGATGTTCTTTTTTTAGAAAAATCATAACGTTCGTCCTTAGTTCACTCAGTTCGCATTCACTTTCCTGTGATTCGAGTTCACGACTGTACCTTTTTTAAGTTTGAGGATCGAATATGTTAGTAAGTCCATGAGCGTTATGGGCTTGTTTAATGTGGGGAGTTTGAGTGTGATTCAGCATTGACAATTTTGCTATGACCACATTTCAGATTTAGGTTATTATACAATTTATCGTTGGTGGAGTCCAAATTCCATTATTCTTAGAAACTTCATTACCTTATTCGGGGGTATGGCCGTGGAGACCCAATAATGTGAAGGCCAATGAAATACCCTTCGAGCCTACAAACCAATTAAGTCCAAATCTTCGGCCCTTGACCCAATATTATTTGCATGCTGGTGGTGGTATCATATATGTTAAATATAATCAATGGAAAGAGTTGTCCTATTAGAGTAGTTACAAAACAGAAGTATCATATATGTTGAGCTTGGATTCTAATTTAGACATACAAAATAATATTATCTTAGGATTTTTTAGGACAACAATTAAATTGCATGGTCGTGGAAATTGAAAGATTTGGCATCATAGTCTATCCCATTTATTAATGGGTGCTTGTACATTAGGGTATCTAAGTCTCTATTGATGTCGACAGTGTTTAACACATGCTCTTTCTTGAGTTGCTTATAAAAGCTCTCTAACCTGGTCTAGAGATAACAACAATTAATTAATACTAGAACAATTAATATATGTCCATGCACGACTTTCTTTGTTTTGGCTTCTAAAAAGTCCGATCATTTTTAAACTCAAATATTTGAACAACATAGAAAAATAAATCAAACTTTCAAGTGCTTATAAATTTATTTTAGAAAAAACAAGCCAAGTTATGTGCGTACCTAGATATTTGAAGAAACTTTTAACTGTTTACATAGTCATCGTTGAAAAAGGCTGAAATTTTCCAATCACAGCGTGAGTCATGGAATCGTCGATGGAGCATGTTCTAAGTTTGATCGAATTTGGAACCGGAGCGTGAGGGTTTTGTACTTTGATTTGCTTTGGCCAAAGATGGCCTCTTTTATCTCCGTTCCATGTTATAAATCTAGACACCAACAGCAGAAAAATCACGACATCTAAAACAGAAGTTTAGACTTAGACCAAATACTAATGATTCCACGGGTGAATTCATGCACGAGACTTAAGCAAACGTCATCTTCAATGCATGTTTAATCAGATTAATGTTGAGTCATTGAGGGTTATTTTAATTTTGTCAACCAACACAATTATATTGGACTCGCAATCTGAAACTTTATTTTGGAGGCATCAGACACATCAACCCCCGGTCAAATAAATTAGCAGAAGTGGGATAGGAGAACTCTCTTCCATGACTTAAATTTTTTTGAGTCGGTCAAACCAGCACAAGAAGGACATGCAATTTGTCCATTCGTACTCCGGCCAGATAAACTAGCAGAAGCGGGAAAATCATTGATCTTCTAGAGAAGACTTGCTCGCAATCCGAAACTCGTTAACTTTTAAAAATATTTTATTTTTTAAAAATTTTATTAACTTTTGTTTTTATTTTTTCTTTCTTCCCGACTTGTCATCAGACCAACTAGAGGCTAAAGTCGGCGAGGCATTGACAAGGCCTCGCCATCATGGGTGAGCTTGCCCTCACCTATATCCGGCAAGGGCGATGTCTCGCCTAGCCATGGCGAGGACAAGCTCGCCCATGACAGCTAGGTTTGGCCAATTTAGGGTTAGAATAAGAAGAAGAAAGAAAAACAAAGAAAAAAAGAAAAAAATTCAAAATATATATACATATATATATATATATATATATATATATATATATTTAAAAATTGTCACATTAGTATTGGTCAAACGGTGCTAATCAGCAATCATGTGAGTGTTGGCTAACCAAATTTAGTCGGATGGATTGAATTGATACAACTACAAAAAATTAAGGACTGAATTGGCAAAAAAGAAAAATTTAGGACTTAATTGGAAAAATTGCAATAGATTTACAATCGCTTTGGTAATTTTCCGCCAAGATGGACCGTGACAGAATGATTGAAGATTGTTTCATGCAAAGCCACAGTTCAGTGTTGTAATTAATCGCGATTCACGACGACTGGTTGTGCGCTACAAGTAGAACTCATGGTTCTGAATGCATTGAAGCCATCGCTTAATTAAACCTAATCTGGTGTTGTTTGGCGGTTCTGCCGCATATTCTGGATATCATTAATTGAATGCTTTGCAAGTCATTGTTATCAGTCAGATGTCTTAACATTCCATCCTTCGTGCGGCCTTCATCAAAGGAAAATTTCTCAACACCTTCGCGGGTTTTCCCTGCTTTGATCGGACGCTTTCCTCATCAAATGTGTCGTCGACATTATCCTGTTTCATCTCCTCACAAAGAACCACAAAGTGGACAAAACTCCCAATATCTCTTTTCATTTACGTATCAAGTGCAACCACTCAGACAAGAGTCGATTTTCTCACATCCAAGCCCCAACTCTTTCACCATCTTCTTTGCCTCCTAATGAGAGGAAGGCAAAGATGTTAGGCTTCAATCGACATCTTCAGCAACTTCGTAAAAGGGTTTGCAGACCAACCACCCGAAACTTTTAGTTGATACAAGAGCCCAATTTGGATGAAGAGGTTCATCACAATCACCACCACAACAATTTGGTAGTTTTTCTGCTTCACAAGGAATTAGTGGTTTATCAACAATTCGATCAAGGTAAAATACTGTGTTTACTGAACTAATGATGTTTTACCAGCATTAGTGTCTTTATAGATGTTAAAAAGATGGAGTATACTGATTAAAAAAGCATATAAAAGGAAAGATTTCAAAGACATGCCAAACATGTTTTCAAAATTCCCATTCTTATTGAATTTTTTAGTCTTCCAAATTAAACATGTTTTCAAGAAAAACAAATCGAAAACTATTGAATACATTTGATAATAGTAGTAGATATTTAGTTTCATATTGTATTAAGCAATAACAAAGTAAATTGAATTAATTACATAGTAGCTTAATAAAAATATAAAATGAAAGATGATTAATTAAAGAAGGAACTTCTTATGAATCCATTGAAAAATGAACTTATTTTGTAAAAAAAAAAAAATGATAGATTTCCTTCTTTGTTAAATTAATAGTTCATCAACAATCCGATCAAGAAAAAAAAATAATTCTTCAACCGATTAATCTCATTTTACAACAAAATTGAAAATATATTTTATTTTGAATATCAACGAAATGAATAATGTGTTTATTTGAGTAAAAATAAATTCCTGTAAATTAATTTTTGGGACTTTCATGCGTTTACTTGAAAATCATTCGTGGTGAAAGAAAATTATTCATACATAATGTGTTTATTTGAGTAAAAGAAATTCCCGTAAATTAATTTTTGGGACTTTCATGCGTTTGCTTGAAAATCATTTGCGGTGAAAGAAAAATATTCATACATAATATGAGGAAAATGAATTTCTTAATCTAAAAAGGGGAAAACATTTTTTTTTTCAAAAATGATTTTCATGGAAATCTTTTTCCCTTATTATGAAATTTTTTCTGAAACAAACGTATTCGAAAATTAAAACTTTTTCCCGAACAAAATAGGCCCGAAGGTTGGATCTCCGAGAGTATCTCACATGAGAATCACACAAAACCTTGTGTCCATGTTTACATCATGTGTAAGGTGTTAAGAAAACATTCCCTAAAGTAATTTTGAAGTTTAACAAAACTTATCCATAGTAAAAAATTTTGATTATGATGATAAGTATTTTTTAGATGGAAAGTCTGATGGGATATGATCAGATGGTGTCAATCAGAATCAAAGTTGTGGCTTAATTATTTATTTCCTTATATGTTCTGTCAAATGGCTAGAAAGGAGATAATATACTCATGCAACAACTAGTGACGATTGGTTGGATTTCTTGCCTTACATATAAGGAGTTCCAAAGGAAATTTTCCAATATATCTCTTGAAGATTTGGATTTCCTTGAATGTTGTGCATGAGGCAAAGCATTTTTTCCAAGTTGAAGCACTAAACTATGGAAACCCAAATTACTGTATGGAAATCAAAATCTATGTAAGCTTCATCCTTAGCAACCTGGAAGTAGATCTTCTAAGCAAGATTTAGACTAAGTGGTAGATTGGCTGGATAATCCTCCTGAAGATATGTCCAACGATCAGCTTGTATGGGGAATAGTATAAAAAGAGGTCTCGAAGTTGAAAGGATAAACATAACACGAGAGAATCGAAGCTTATAATTTCAAAGTCTGAAAGAATGTTTTCCAATCAAATACATTTGTCTCTATGAGCAACATTGTGTAATCATTTAGAGGTCGAGAATTTGTGAGGAGTTATCCACACTAGCTTTAGTGTTCATTGCTCAGATCTTATAACCTCCGATTGGTTTTTAATAGTGGAATCTGGCCAATAGGTTTATAATGTGGGAGAGTAGACGTAAGCTTGCAAAAGTCGAATCTTTATAATCTTTTGTGTGTAATTCTCTATCATTTACTATGTTTATTTTAATTGTGATAGAAATGCACGTCGCTAAGATTTGACCACCACACTCTCTGTCACTAGAAGCTATATCTTCATAATATTACTTTAATTTCTTTTAATTTCTGCAATATCTCCTATTCACCCCATTTATGTGATAAATCTAGCTATAACAATTGGTATTAGAGCATGGTTATTCTTTATTGAAGTGATTCAATTACTTCTAAGTTAACGATCTTTCTATGGCTAGCAATATTGCATCAGGACTTATGGAAGGACAGAGTTACACAAGGTCTTCGTACTTTAACGGAAAGGACTACAACATCAAGAAGAACAAGATAAAAGTATTCATCAGATCCAAGGATTCCTTAGAGTGAGACGCAGTTCTGAAAGGTGTAAGACCTCTGGCCTTTTCCTCAAAGGATATGGATAGCAAAAAGCTTGAAGTCGAAGCTATGTTTGAGGTAGAAATAACCAAAAGAGAAGTTTTATATGCTAAAGCAGTTTATTCTTATATTGTGCATTATCTCCTTCAGAATATAATCACATATCCTCATGTGAATTTGCTAAAGAAATTTGGGACAGGTTGCATGTGACGTATGAAGGAACCGATTGAGCCAGCAATATGAAGCCTTCAAGATGAAACCTGAAGAAACTGTAATTGACATCTTATGCAGATTTACTGACATTATCAATGGGCTAGCGTATCAAGGGCAACCTATATCAAATCCTATGAATGTGAACAAGATACTTTGAGGACTATCAAAAGAATGGAACAACATTAAGACGTCCATTCAAGAAAGTCAAAGGATATCATCTCTCTGTGGATGAACTCATGGGAACTCTCCAATCTTATGAAGAAGAACGTTTGACCAATGAAAACACTAGAGGTAAGAAAGTAATAGCTTTAAAATTTAATCTTGACTCTGATGATTCAGATTTAGAAGATGACGAAGAAGATGATGAGGAAATTGCACTCATCATGAAGAAGCTTCAAAAGATGGCCTAAAAAGGAAAGAAATTCAAAGAAAAAAAAACCATTCAGATCATCTAAGCAAAAAGAAACTTCATTGGAAGAGATGAAAACAAAAATGTGGTCTGTTTCAAGTGCAAAAAGCAAGGACGCATCAAACCTAATTGTCCCCTTCTGAAGAAAGAAAGAACAAGTATGAGAAAACAAAGAAAGTGCTGAAGGCCGAAACATGGAGTGACATTGAGTGTGAGGAAAGCGACAAAGATTATGCTAACACTTGTCTGATGACAAATTATGATTCTGATGAAGAAATTGAGATACCAAAGAAGAAGAAATACAAGTGGTAATCAAATAGCAGATGCTCGAGACACATGATCAGTGACCCAAGTAAGTTCATTAAACTTACAAATTTTAATGATGGAAGCATATCTTTTGAAGGGAACAACAAAGGAAAGATTATTGGTAAAGGAACAATTGAGATCGGAAACCTGACCAGAAGAGATGTATCCTTGTCAAAGGACTCAATTATAATTTGATCAACATCAGAAGCAGTCTTTCACGGGAAGGAAACATGGAAATATATACTTACTGGATATAAAAACCGATGACATTTAATGTCTTGTATCAATTGAAAATGAAAAAGGTCTTCGGCATAGGAAGCTTGGACACATCACTACAATGCAAATTTTGGAACTTTTTTCGAAGAGACTAGTACAAGGATTACCAGATCTAATGTTTGAAAGATCTGAAGTTTGCTTAGTGGGTGCCCTTGGTAAACAGGTAAGAAACTCCTTCAAACCCATTAATTATGTAACTAATAATCGTGCCTTGCAGCTTCTCCATATGGACATCTTTGGACCAACAAAAACACAAACAATAATAGTTGATTATTATATAAGGTACATGTGGGTTTTCTTTCTTGCATACAAGCATGAATTAGTTTCTCACTTTTCAAAATTTGTAAAAAGAATTCAAATGAAAAATGATATTCAATTCTTGCACCAAAATGGATCATGGAGAAAAATTCAAAAATCAAAATTTCATAAACTCTTGTGAATAAAATGGTTTTGAGCATCAATTTTCTGTAAGAGTTTTTCCTAATGTGGACTAAATTAATTGATATTGTAATTTACTGTTTTTACGGCTATCGTAAAACAGGGTTGGTCTAAGGTGAGATAGAAGGTTTCTTAATTAGTCTAATATGGGCTGGCTAGTGTGGGTCGAGTTGAGCCTGACCCGTAATGAGAGGGACTGGCTGTAAACTCTATAAATAGTGCTCAAGTCTCTCCTCTAACCCTAATTCTCACATGTATCCTCACCTAATGGGTGTTTACCTAACGCTGCACGTGAGGGGGGCCGCCTCATTGAGCCAGTGATACGGAGGGCAATAGAGGAGAAGGACTTGATGTGTGGATCCCCTTGATATATGTGGGTAATTCTTTTTTCCTGCTTCCGCTTTATATTTGATGGATCCCAAAACAGGTGCGTTAATCTTTCTACTCAATTACGTTCTTGTTCTGGTTATGAAGATCTTGAGATAACAAATTTGTAGTATTATTATTTACTACAGAGGTCTCAAGGGATCTAAATATATGGTGGTCAAAATTTTTGACCAAAAGCAAACAGTACAGAAAGGTGACGTTTTAATATAGTATATATTTCACAGATGATGTGATTGCAGATCCACTAACTAAAGGCCTACGCTCGTATGTATTTGAGTGACATATTGTTAGCATGGGCCTAGAAGCATCATGAGATGCTGTTGTTTAGTGGGAGCTATTTTGGCTTTACTCTAATAAGGGTTTCATCTGTATTCGTTACATTTTGTAACGGTTTGATATGTATCAACTTTTGCATTCAATAAAATATTTTTGAATGTGTTATTATTATGTTGAATACATATTGATAAAGTCTCAAGGGATTGTATAAACCTTGAGTGAAGGCTAGGGGCATCCGGTTATTAGCCTTGTGCATATGTCTTGTGATACATAAATAAATGTTAACCATAAGGACAAGACATATGTGGGTTCATTGGAACCATAAAGCATTCTCTAGTGGCACAAGTTTTTGTGACGCCTAAAGTTAAGGGAATGGTGATCGACAAATGGGATCTCTCTATGAGAGATGTTATCCATTGCCACACTACCATATTGAATCCATATCAATAAAGTTGAGAACATTCGTGACCATGGAAGGCTTTGTGTGTATACATGCAGTTACCGCCATGATTCGGTGTTTAAGACTTTATGGGATATGATTGACTATTAAGAATTATCTCGGACCAAATGTGCGCACATACAAGATGCGATTTTAATTAATATAGTCCAAGTGGGAGAATGTAAGAGTTTTTCCTAATGTGGACTAAATTAATTGATATTGTAATTTACTGTTTTTACGGCTACCATAAAACAGGGTTGGTCTAAGGTGAGATAGAAAGTTTCTTAATTAGTCTAATATGGGCTGGCTAGTGTGGGCTGAGTTGAGCCTGACCCGTAATGAGAGGGACTGGCTGAAAACTCTATAAATAGTGCTCAAGTCTCTCCTCTAACCCTAATTCTCACATGTATCCTCACCTAAGGGGCGTTTACCTAACACTGCACGTGAGGGGGGCCGCCTCATTGAGCCAGTGATACGGAGGGCAATAGAGGAGAAGGACTTGATGCGTGGATCCCCTTGATATATGTGGGTAATCCTTTTCCTGCTTCTCGCTTTATGTTCGATGGATCCCAAAACAGGTGCGTTAATCTTTCTACTCAATTACATTCTTGTTCTGGTTATGGAGATCTTGGGATTGCGCAATTTGCGTCCAACATTTTCAACTCCCTATGCACCTTAACAAAACCGTGTAGTAGAGAGGAAAAATAGGTTCTTGCAAGAAATGGCAAGAACCCTTCTCATTGAAAGAAAAATTGCATCATACTTTTGGGTAGAAGTCGTTTCAACAGCATGTTACATAATCAATCGAGTTTTCCTCATACCTTCATTAGTAAAAAAATCCCCCATGAGCTTTTCAAAGGTACAAAACCAAATATTTCATATTTCTGAGTATTTGGCTGTAAATGTTTTATCTTGAGAAATGCTAACGATTGGCTTGACAAGTTAGATAAAAGATCAGACAACGGAATTTTTTTGGGATACTCAACCACAAGCAAGGCGTTCAAAGTTTACAATAAAAGATCTCACATAGTAGAAGAATCCATCGACGTAAATTTTGATGAAAATCTTGAAATACTTGAAGATTCTGATCAAGGAGAACAACCGTCTGAAGCAGCTCAAGAACCAATAGAAAGAAAGGCATCAAATTCAGCTAAACAGATTTAGCAATCTAAAAAGACTGAGAAGCCTGATAGTGAGAAACCCCCAACATAAACGTAACACGAGAAAATTGAAGCCTGATAGTGAGAAACCCCCAATATAAACGTAAAATGAGAGAATCGTAACTTATAATTCCAAAGTCTGAAAGAGTATTTTCCAATCAAATACATTTGTCTCTATAAGTAACATTGTGTAATCATTTAAAGATTGAGAGTGTGTGAGGAGTATCCATATGAGCTTGAGTATTCATTGCTCAAATCTTGTAACCTCTTATTGGTTCTTAATAGTGGAATCCGGCCAATAGGTTTTCAGTGGGAGAGTAGATGTAGACTTGCAAAAGCCGAACCACTAAAATCTTTTGTATGCAATTCTTTATCATTTACTCTCTTTATTTTAATTGTGATAAAATTGTATATCGGTAAGATGTAACCACTACACTCTGTCACCAGAAGCTATGTCTTCGCAATATTAGTTTAATTTATTTTAATTTTTACAATATCACCTATTTACCCCTCCTCTAGGTGATAGATGTAGCCATAACATAAGACACGACACGAGAAAAATGTCGTCGTATGGCAAGATGTACGTACATTTAAAAGGCATCCCTATGGTGAGTGGTGATCATGATGGCATCCCTAGTATTGAGAAGTGAGGACTCTTTACTCAATTATCCCATAAAATATATCCATATTTACACTTTGCTGTGGTGCTTACTTTTTTTATCAATAGGTATTTTGATTTTTTTTTTGAAAAAAAGGAAAACTTCAATGTTAACTTTCATTTATTTCTTTCCAAATTTTAAAGTACTTAATTTTAGCTAAAGAAATCGACATTTCGAATCTAAAATTGGCTAAAAGGCACGGCCCCTCAAACAAGATTCAAGTCAATCTCCATTGCCTTTTTTTTTTCTTTTTTTTTTTAATACTTTTGAGATTCGAATTAATGATTAGCAATGTTAAACGAAGAAAATCAACTCATTAAAAGTAAAACCCAATTAGGTTATGGGTCTTGCCACCCAACACTTCGATGGTCAAATGCCTTTTTTTCTTTTTACTTTTTTTTTTTTTTAAATTTGTATGATATAGACGAAAAAGGAACCCTTGCTCCATGATTTGGCAATTTGCTTTTGCTTTCGCACTTAAGGAGGAGAAATTTCTGCTTATTAGCTTTTTAGAAATTTCCATGTCCCATTTTTTCTTGAGATCGGAAACTTCCCCATGGATGGGGTGATTCATTGTGTTCAAAGAAGATGTCAATCTTTCATACCTACACGATACTTCCATGATTGTCTTTTCATATTCCAACTGCAAATATATCACTACATGCATTAACGTGGTTAAGAATTGATTCGGAAACATATAAGAATACGTGTGATTCAGGTAGGGTATCTTCATCAATTGTTGAATGAGTGAGATGTAGGAAAATTTATCACATTAGACAAGAAAGATATGATTTTCAGCATATGAATACGAGACCAAGGGTCCAATGACCTGTCTTAAAATTTCAAGTTCACATCGGGCAAACAATAACCACATGTATGTAAAATCTCTACTCCTTTATAATATCCCAATTCAATTTAAATGTTTTTAATCTCAGTATTTTTTAACTTTATTTGGATTTTGAAGGTACATGTCATCATCCAATCCAAAGAGAGGAACCATTGGGGCTTGCTCCAGTGGCCACCATTCCTTTTGGGAATGGGGAGGTGGAGATTTCAAAACTCCCCTCCTTTGAATGGGAGTTTATGAGTTTATGGGATTTCCTCAGGAGGGCCCACTAGGGGCCCGCAAAACTACTCGTAGATGAGCTCCAAAGTTTAGGAATATACCTTGCATACAAAAAAAAGAAAAGGGCAATATGAATAGATGTGGTTTGCCATTTCTTTTGAAGAAAAATCATTCCTATTCCTATGCTTTGCCAATTTCTTGACATTAACTCATTTCCACTTATATCAAGTCTATGTATTAATTTGATAAGAAAGGGTAAAAAAATAACTCCTAGAGGTCATGGTCCACTAAGATACAGGCGCTTATCGGATTCTCCTTACTAAACACCTTCTTTTTTGTTCTTTTTCGGTTAGTTACTTAGGATACAGGATTTGGTTTCCATTTTCTGTGGAGGTCCACTAGTACAGGAATCAGGATTTACGAAGTTGCAGCAGATCTGCTGTTTTGTTTTGCTCGGTTGTAGTTGTAGTGGCAGCGGCAAATCACCCGCCTCTGATGTGGAACACTTCAATTTTCATCGTGGGATGTCAACTTCATCAATATTCACTAGGCCCCCACCTCTCAAATCTTAGGATGACCTGCTGAACCCATTGAGGTTTCGATTTCGGTTTCAACTTGTTTGATTGTTTTGACATTAATCTAAGAACGTTTTGGGCATTGACTCATATTACAGAACCACTGATGGAATGGAATTAGTAAGCTGATGGGGCAGCAATCCACCGGGAAGAAATAGTGACTGGACATGCAAATTTCTCCAGATATTTTTTTTTTTTTTTGTGTGTAGACATGCAAGTATCAAGTTTCTCTTTCCTCATTTCTCAAAGATGGGAAAGACGAAGTTGGCCGACCAGCATCCATATTAAAGACAGAAAAATTTGCGTTTGCTAAGAAATTTTTTTGAGTAGCAACGTATAACGGGTTGAGCTAGTGAACAAAACATGTCCAGAGCAAGAACATGCCACTTCGCACATCTCGCCATTCAAACAAATGAAGAACTTCCATAATAGATTCCTCCCTTGCAGTGGCAACCATCTGCATCTTTATCGTGTGAAGAGAAAAAAAGTCGCAACATCGTCTCTGTTTGAATGACTATGGAAAGAAACGGCTCAAATACAACCACCAAACCACAAACTATTGTCTTCAGGCTTTCCCTACTAATGAGTTCAAAATACACAATTACTGCACTGCATAACACGTTGTTTTCTTTATATTATATCTACCTTCAGTTTCAAATGTAAGTGAAAGAGAGACTTCGGAGAGAAATTCAAGAGCTAAAGCCTAGTTCTTTGGGGAACTATTTTACTTAGAACAAAACAAACCTTTCTTCTGTCGGTAATCAGTATCCAGAAATATTGGATAAAGATCATTAGCAGATGCGGACGAAGTGGTTCCGATCCTTGGGCCATCAATGGACATACTGTTGGTGATTTTCTCACCAACTGCCTGATGTTTGTCACCTCTAAAATGCTTCCTCATGGCCTCAATTTTCTCCTCAGTCATGACAGCGCCTCCAAAGTCCAGCACCGGAACAGCAACCTTCCCTTCAAGCATGCTAACCACAGATGACATCGGCGGCCTGAGTGCTGGAGTCGCATTAGTACACATCAGAGCTACCTTTGTCAATACTAGCGCCTCCTCTTTGTCAAAGTGACAACCGAGCCTCTGATCAACTAAATCTATCAAATTTCCTCTCTCCTTCAAAACTCATACCTAGAAACAGAAATGAAAAGTGCAAATATTTCCCTTTCAAGCTTCAGGTACTGATCAGTTGCAAAATATGCTCTAAATACTACAACAGGATGAAGTATATTATGTCTCTTGATTATTACGTGACAAATGCAGTTGATAAGCACCCCTAGTTTTTCATCTCAAATGAGTCAAATACGGATCAAACATGATTTCTTTACCGATTTTGATTAAAAGTTGGTAAACTCCAACATCACTTACTAATGGTTCACTGGTTGCCAAAAACTTACCAATACTGTTTTAAAATCGCCAGCTTTTATTGAGTTTTATTAGCAAGAATTATTTGTCAGTGTCATTACATGAAATGTTTTACACCATCCATTGCCTTCTACTCTCAATTCTAGTTTAACAAGAAATACTTTATGCAACTCAGGTGACAATCAAATTTAACGGGGACTAATAATGATTACTTACTCAAAGCAAGACAAAATCTAACTAAAGGACTCAAAATTATATGAATGTGAAAAAAGTTATACCTCAATTGAAAGTATATGGATATTCTAGTCAAGACATGGTCTTGAATTTTTTTTAATATAACAGTTATTGCCAAAATTGAATAGTAGTCGAAGGACTTGTTTGGCACCAATGGAACTACAAGGAGTATGAACGTCAAGCATAAAAACATAAAGACCAAAACTGAACTACCCCAAACTTGAAGGAATAGAATTTTCTTCAATCCAAAATAAGAATCTACATGAAAATTCAGTGTAGACCAACATAATAAGAAGAATTAGATTAATTTGAAATGACAAATTGCACTTAGCAGCACGACAATTCGTTAAGCAGGTTTCAATAGCTGGCAACTGTAACACTCCTTTGCAACAATTAAAAGTGCATGTGAGGAATTACATACTATGCTCACGCATCCTTAATCCATTTTCCACCGGCACAAGTAGAGATTTAAATATGGAAACGATCATAATTGAAATGATAGAGTTGATTACCCAATCAAGTAGATAAAAGCATTCCTCATTTTTTTTGGAACTACTGTTGCTCCGGCCACTAACAACTTCTAAGGCAACGATGCCAAAACTATAGATGTCGGCTTTGTCAGTGAGGTGACCATGCATCGCATACTCTGGTGCCATATATCCACTGCACAACAAGAAAAAAGCTTGAGTTTGCAACAAGGTAACTGCCTTAAATAGTGCGTACTTAATATTCATAAAATTCAAAAGAAAGAGAGATTCCTAAATGTGACAATTCTAATAGAATTTACTGAGAATATTTCAAAAAAAGAAAAAGACCATTGTTGTTTTATATAATTATCAAGCTTCATATATGATTTCATAACTTGGAAAAGAGGCACTCCGACTAAAAAATGATTTGGAAACACGCTGAGCCAAGGTCTGTGAATACATGGGCAGCGACCGTAGGAGGATTTGTAAAGCCAAGCCTAGGGGCAGAAAAGCTTCTTAGTTTGTTGTCATCGGTGTTGCTGTACCAATAGAAAAACAGCCTTTCACTTCCTCGCTAGCTTTCTAACCCTTGCGACGCACGTGCTTGCTTTGTATATTTTGGTTTTATTTTGTTTGTAACTCACTTTGAAAGTGCATCCTCTATGTTAATGTCATGTGAGACATATCTACTAAAATTGTGTTTTTCATACAAAGGAGTATATATAGATAATTCATATTGAAATTTTAACATACAGTAGTTAATGTTCATTAACTTGTTTTGCATTAAGTTGATTGTTATAGGGGAAACATATTAAAACACTTAATATTACGTGTCAATATGTGTTGTTAAAATGTATTGCATCATAATTGTATCATAATAGTTTCACAAACAAGCTTTTTGTCTGAGTAAACACATTAGGTAGGGCACACTGAATTACCGTACGAAATATTTATCTTGGATTGTTCTTAATGTTGTAAATGGAGCACATAGGATATTATCAATCAATCTCCCGTAAGAGGATACGAACTTTCCAGAAATTGTATTACGTTATCTAAGTTTGTTGAGATAACGGAAATTAATTAATGTTATAGTTCTTTTTTGTTGAATTAATGTTAGAGTTAGTAGAACAAACTTACAGCTATATCCTTTTCCCTAATTAATCACATTCTTTTCATAAACAAGTTGACTTTTCACACATGTTAATGCAAAATTTTGAAACATGTGAACATGCTTATTTATGTTTTTCCTTGGGTATAAAATAGAAACGTGGGTGAATTAGCTCTATTGCCTATAATACTCAATTATATTCAAATTAAAGATTACATGAGTCAATATCAGAGTAACATTATTAATGGTAGGTTATGTGACATACTTAACATTCTTTTGACATGAAGAGTGGCAGGACAGGCATAAACTTTTGTGGTTAAGCCACATCTGTTGAGCTCCATTCTTTGGGATGATGTGAATTGATCACAAAGCTCCATTCAACTCACTTTTCTTAAGTTAGACTATATGTTCCAACTCCATTGTTTTATGTTGTAACTAACTCCTAATTAGGTTAACAGGAACATAAAGCAAGAAACTTACTAAGTTCTAGCAATCTTGGTGCTAATATGTGTGTGGTCTTCCTCATCAAGCTTTGCTAAACCAAAATCTGATATTTTAGGGTCGAGATCCTTATCCAGTAAAATATTAGTAGCTTTAATGTCTCTATGCACAATCTTCAGCCTTGATTCTTCATGAAGATATGCCAAGCCCCTGGCAATACCCAGACATATCTTGTGTCTTGTCCGCCAATCCAACTTTAACTGAAATTCTTCAGGACCTTCAATTGTATCAGAAGACATCAAAGCTGCTTTATTGCCATGTCATTAACTGAAGTCAGTGAAGCACAATGTGATATCAAATTACCAAATAAAGCGCGAGCAAGACTGTTATTTTCCATGTACTCATAAACCAGCAAAAGTTGATTTCCTTCAATGCAGCATCCATAGAGTTTTCACCAAATGTGGATGCTGAAGAGCAGAAATCGTCCCAATCTCAGTCAGGAACTCATGATTTCCTTGCTGTGATTTGGATGAAAGCTGCTTCACTGCTATAGTGGTGCCATCGACAGAAAACCCTGCAATTCAACTTTGGCATCAGATCCATGCTGTGAAAATTGAGTTACATTGAATGTTGCTTTCTACAGATCTTTTCTGTTGGGAGTTGGGGGAATTTGGCTTGCCAATTTTCCAGCATACCTTGTATACATAACCAAAACCACCTTCTCCTATCTTATTGGCAGCGTCAAAATTGTTTGTGGCGGCTTTAATCTGTTGCAAGGTAAATAAACCGATTTGCAATGCTAGACCCCTCAAATCTGTAACATGTTTTGGAACTTCTAAGAATTTGGAAAAGTCAACAGCTAAAGTATGTAATAAACTATCTAACAAAGACATATCAATTCCTTCTCAATACTCCAGAAAACCCTTTTGTGACCTTTTGGTCTGAGCAAGTTCAGTACAGAATAGCTTAGCATCTTGAAAATTACTTTCTAGGAAAGTCTGGCATCAGTTGGCGGTATGTATTTTTGAAAAGTAAAATGAGAATGTCCCCAAGGTATTTGGTATTTGGTAGTGAAGGAAAAGAAAAATCATACACAAAACCCACTTGGAAACGTAGGGCATGGTTTGTATGTTTTAATTTCTCGTACATGTGAAGTTCCGGCAGCTATTTTCGGTGTCATGAAATGTAGACTTAGTGTGTACACACACGCGCGCGCATCTGAGAAACGATCTACCGTCTCTCCCTATAACTATCTATTCCTTCACTTTATGGATTTCTAAATGAAAAGTTAGTTAGTTGAGCAAACCAAATGGTTCAATGACGCTTTGGCTGTATATCGCCTAATAATGATCTTTGGCTTTTGGCGTCGAATCGAATTCCCTATGGAATGGACAAATGTCACACATCAACAATTTTACGGGAACTGTAAATCTAGATGCAGCATTAATGATGCATTGTGATTACACCTTCCCCACCAGGAAATATAAATGATGCAATATGATTATTCTCCCTCTCAACCAGAGTACGGAAGGGGGAAAATGTATTCAGAGTGCATAAAATTCTCATATTTCTTGACAGATACACTTGGACTAAACAGCAGAGATTCCAGGTAAGCAACTACCTTGTGCCATTTTATCTTTACGTCCAAGGCATCCTCTCCACCAAAGGATAACCAGGATAAGGAAAACTACAGAAACTATAGCAGCCAGAATCCCAGCCACTGTGCCAGCAGATTTGCTGGCTGGGGGATCAAAGCCTGCAGAGAAGAAAGAACATACAAATATTGACCCAAAACTGTTCAGTTACATGGGGTAGACATTAATGCAGAAATATATCTGTAGCTTCTCGTTGAACACAGAAAGAAATTGATGGAGAACACACTAATTGAGAATCAAGAGGACATAAAACCGCCCAGAGTACTCCACAGAAACTATCAGATAAATGAGCATAGGAAGATGTCACCTATGGAACATGTAATACAAAATACAAAGGGAGAAAAAAAAAATCTACTCTTCATTCTCAAGGCTGTACTGTATAATACAGGCGCAATGGTTGTAATCCATAGCGGAAAAGTGAACAAGGCTATCATTTTGTAGTCTAATGGAAGGATTAAAGATACACAGAGAAAACATGCTCAGATAGAAAGAACACAAAGCAATTGATAACCAATTTTCAACTCTAAGAGAATAATAATAGACCCTAGTCAGCTATTATGCGTAATTGACCTGATCAATAGTGACATATGCCAATGGCCTGAATCCAACAGTAGGCATTTAAAACCAAACCAAGTAACTGAATAGCCTATTGATGACTTCTGGTGCAAGACAAAAATATGGGTATTCTTTTCAACATGAATATGAGTAACTTTCTCAGCAGAGAAGCACCAAGTGAAACATGGAAGCATCCATCTTCATACCAGGATAGACAGAGATAGCAGATATAAGAGGACCATAGACTCCTCTGTCAGGTATAGCAGTGGTTCCTTTCCCAGCCCAGTAGAATCGTATCTCCAGAGTGCCCTTGGTCACATAGGCAGAAAAATTTCTTTTGACCTCCTTTCTAACTCCACCTGCTTCAATCTCAATGTTGAAATCTTTCCACACCAATATCCCCTGAAAAAATGTTTCATCTGAATCAAGTTGAGTGTCTCCACACTACACAAGGTGAATTTTTTTTTTTTTTTTTGGTAACCAACAAGGTGAAACTTTCCATAGAATGTACAAATTGTGAAAAAATCATGATTTGCAAGTACGAGATATTTGGATAAACTTCCCAACCATATCATATTGAACGCTTTATATGCTTTACATATTAGAACCCGCACTACATAATGCCCTGAGCTTACCTGTATATAAATATTAAAAGCTCTCCTCCCAAGGCTTTGATAAGTTTTGTCGTCTGTGAACATTATCTCCGCAAAATGAAGGAATACATTGTAGGGCCCATCCATCAGACAAAAACCGTAATAAGTTAGAGAGATAGCAGAACGTCGTGCTTTCATGTAAAGTTGTGCATCATTCATGGACAGCCCGTATGTATTTTTAACTGTATAGCCATATGTAGCGATTTCGTAATCGGTGAAGTAACCAGTGCTACTGCATGCCCAGTAATCACTCTCGAAGAAACTTGAAGGTGTAGCCTCCCACGAGTCATCTTCATATGTGGTGCCCCTTATTTTTGCTTTGTTCCCACCACAATTTATGAAGAGGTTATACCGATCTGGATGGAGTAAAGAAGCAGCCACAGAGAAAAATCAAGTTTTTTTCTTTTTGTTAATATGGAGTGGACTTTCCAGACACACTAAATAAGCTAGCATTCACTTATTGGAAAATTACATAGAAACTCCCTAGTGTATGAGCAACCCATTATTTCATGAAGGTGGGTGGCTTTTGAAGTTATTTGAGTAATTATGCATTAACCATCAAAGATTGACACAATAGCCAAGAGGAGAGTTGACAAGGAGATAAATTTGATGAGAAATTACACAGAGAGAAAGATGCAAATTAGGATATGATGATAATCATAGGATATGTTAGAATAATTTAAATATTAAATCACATCTTTATCTAAAGGTTCAAACTTTTAAAATAGTTGACTATGGTCTCATAAAATCTTGTATGGTGAGCTGGATGTCATGAGTTCAATTTTTGAGGCCCCATTTGTCTCCCCAATTAAATATGTCCACACTTCATCTAACAACTTAAACTTTTAGAACAGTTAGCTGTGGTCCCACAAAATCTCATAAGATATACAACATATCAACTTACTTATTCTACAACAATGACTTTGTAGCATATTAACTTACTTTTTGTACAATGGTGACTCTGCAAACATAAGACAAGTCCACTTGTGGCAGAATTTGAGGTTCTGAGCAAGTCAGCAAATATTTTACTGTTATAATCATCATCATTCTAAATGAAGTTCAATGCTAAGCACATAAACAATAAAAATGCGGGTCCTTGGAAATCCAAGTCTCTCGTTCAAAATTTAATCGCGAACATACGCATTCTCAACCTCGGAGCTTGCGAACAAGTTGCTGTAGAGAAAAGACAAAATCAACATTCAGCAGAGCAATGGAAATATCATACACATACAGGATATAAGTTACTCATTAAGTACACATTTGGGGGGAGCCCTGGACTGACTGAAGGAAATAGGACATACACAGATCTGTTTTGACATTCTGAGCCTCGAGCAGTGAAGTTATTGTATGATAAATCACTACACAGAGAAACAGTCAGCCGTTTCCAAAATCTCATCAATTTGAAGAATACGCTGAAAGTCATTCCATCAAATGATTTTTTTTTTTTTATATTACCATCAAATGATAAGTATGTACAAAAATGCAGGCCAGTTGCAAAATATGGACAGGTAAGGCAAGATGAAAGGCAAAAACATCACAAGATGATGAAAGATATTTTATTCCTATTGAAAATATCTCATCTTAAAATATGAAAAGGAGAAACACTAATTGGAGTAAACGGAGACTTCAAAACTATTTATAGTGTATAAAAACATTTTTACCCAGTAACAATACAACAGTCATGATGTATAAGGCAAAGAGGCTAAAACAGAACTGTGATTCCAACTAGTGCTAAGTCGCGTCTTCTAATAAGAAAATATCCACACCACCATTTATCTGTTTAAGCTACCACATGAGAGCTTCATTCCTACGCCCATAAGATAATATCAACTTCTCCTAAGTACACTCATTTTGGTTGTAGAGTTTCTCAAATACACAAACCCATAAAAACATTGTTATCAGCAAGAAATAGCCCAAGTAACTAATCATATAGTGCGGGTGACACATTAGACAAACTTTCAAAGATGATTAACAGGAAGTAAAAAAAATTTCAAACGTAATTTTAATCATTCCAAGAGGTCTGAAAGATCTCCAGCTAAAAAGGAACGGCTTTTTGTATAGGGGAAAATGGAGCTAAGCAGGCACTTTCAAGAGAATCCACTATATATTCTTTCATGCATATCATACAGTATCAAGGAGAAAGGTACTTATGATGTTTCCATTTACCTCCAAAGGCTACTAACCATAAAGATGGAAGATGGGAATGCATAATTGCTTGGTTCAGAGCAACATTAGCCAGATAGAGCTAGAAGCAAATTCATGATTAAACAAGACATTTTCTTCAGGCAGCAAAGCTTACACATTTTTTCCTTTCGCCAGGATCCAAACAGGGACTTCTCCAGTCAACTGGTTTCCAGTCAGATAGCTAAACAACATTATTTGATTGAGTCAGTTCCTCATGTACTTTATGCACTCAAACTGAAATTTTTTTAAGAGTTATACCTCAACAACACATTATTTAGCAGATTAAAATCATTTATCTACTAGTGGTGTGGAAAAAAAAAATCAGTTCAAGTCATGATAACAATATAGAGCTTTTAGCTGGAGATGAAAGATCAAGGAAATCAATGACAGAGGAAAACCCTGATCCTTGTGAAACTTGGAGTGCAAGGAGAACGATTACCATAACACTAGTACACAAAGCTGAACTAGTGAAGGATACTTCCAAACTAGCTTATCAACTATTTCCTCGCGCTAATGCTTTTGTCCTTCTAAGACCTAAGATAAATAATTAAGGAAGATGTGCCATTGTCAAGCTGTCAATCATCAGGCAGGAAGATGAGACAATGCACCAATGTTAAAACAGTCTCATCATTTTCAAAACTAGGGACAAGATACCAAGGTCCTCCGCAGACCTTCTAAATAGCACTTAAGAACTGCTCTCACCAAACTTCTAGGGCCATTGCTGTGGAAAGAACCAAGTAGAGAGCCTAAGGACTTTTGCTATCTTTAATCTCCTATACATCATAAAATAGGCACACAAGACATGCATTGAGTACAGACACATACAACTGTCAAATACTTAAGTATCACTGATTCATTTAACTCTTCCAGCGTAAACAAGTGACTATTTGAAACTTGTGAATCATGCTTATTAAGCAACAGAATATTAACGATCTACGCCTGCTCCATGACTAGAGTCCCACCAAAATAATTACTTGACAATAATCATAAATTCATAACCCAAGTTATTATAAAATATGGATGGTGAAATAATAAGCATTCACGACATGAGGACTTTGGTAGTTATAAAATGGATATGTTAGCACGGTCTAAGTTCTATTGATAGCTCAACTACTTTACAGTAAAAGTTGCCTATAGCTTGACCACTGGAACATTTTGAGATTTTAGATTCTTCCACAAAATACGAAAAGAAGCCTAAGTTCAACATTGAAGTACGTACATATATCCTACTCTTTCCAGGCTCCTGTAGGAGATAGGGATTTTGCCACTTAGTTTGTTGAAGCTGAGGTCTCTGCAAAGCAATTTAATGTGAATATATATTGAGAAGATAGTTTTAACTGACTCCCACAGGACATTCTTTGAGCATACTTCAGAGGATTGTAGAAACACAGACAACATTAACGAACATACAAAGCCAGTTCAGATGTTTAGACATACAGGTCGACAGCCTAGTGCCTATGCTTTCTACTAGACATTAATTTCCAAAGGCATTCATCGCCAAAATCCATGTTTCAAGTTGGTCACATGCTGTATCTATACAAAACTGCCGTAAATCAAATTTACAAAATGGAAATTTCACTTTATATAACTAGAAATGCTATTCGGGCACTAAATTGAGTGCATCCCAAGGAGTGCAACATATTATAGTTCAAATTGGGAGATTCCACTAATCTAATAGGACCAAAACTAAAGCTAAACATAATTTGTTGAACACATCTCCTTCACATTATTTTATTTATGAATACAGGGATGCTGACTCAATACTAGGGTGCTTAGAAAATGAAATATCAGCTTGAGTGAATAAAAAATAAAGAATAAAATGAGGATTTCAAAAAACAGGAAAGGGAATAGAGTATATGATAAGCCACAGCAGAACATCATCCAAGAATGTCAGAAAAACAAAGAATTAAAGCTCCTTTTGTTTCGCAGAAAATGTGACGTTTTTAGAAAATGTTTTCCAGGAAGTTATTTTCTATGAAAATGACAATTTTTTTCCAGTGTTTGGCTGAAATCTAAAAAATAAACGGAAAATATTTTCCGTGGTTTGATATGGAAAATTTGATTTGATTTTCTAAGGAAAAATTACCAAAAAAATGCAAATTTTTTTTATTTTTAAATATTTTTCTTTAAACTTCTTCCTTGGCCGAGGTTGCTAGCTACAACAACGGGCCATGGGCGAGGGATAAGTTCACATGAGCTTCACTGGAATCGGATGAGCTTGTCCCTTGTCTATGGTCAGTCCCCGGTTGTCGCCGTGGCCAATAATAGACCAAGGAAGAAGGAAAAAGAAAAAGAAAGAAAAAATAATTAAAAATTCGATTTTTTTATTAAATTTTCATAAGAACGAACATTCCATTAACTAAGGATCCGAACTTGAGCGCCAAGGACTTGCGCACAGCCTTTGAGGACTTGAACCTAAGTGCTGGTGACCAGAGCTTGAGTGTCAAGGACCCACTGCCTTTATGTACTTGGGCTCGGATGCCGAGGCTTCGGGCCCGGGCACCAAGGCTTTGGGCCCAACCTCGATGGACCAGGCCTGGGTACTAAAGACTTGGTCCTAAAAGCCGAGGACCAAGAACCAGGCATCGGGGTTCCCATGTCCAAGCGAAGATTGTGGGTTAAAGCGCCATACCTAATCATATTTTGGAAAATGTGTTTTGACATTTTCAATAAAAAGGAAAAATTTCCTGAATTTAAACGCATATTTTTTGTTGACTAGGAAAACATTTTCCATTAACTCATTTTCTTAAGCAAATCAAATGCCAAAAAACGTTTTCTGTGAAACAAATGGAGCCATAACAGAATGGGAAAAAGTTGCTGTTAAAAGTAACATTTATAAAATTTACAGAGATGACCAGATGAACAAGAAGAATTGACTTGCATAGAGATGCATTTGAAGCCATGCTCTCGTTTGAACTATGAATGTTATGGCTTACAAGTGTACAAAAGTCAATCATAAAACCCCAGTTAGATATTGTAGGGCTAAGATTCGAGAATGTAAACCACTGGAAGGAAAGTTTCCAGGCAATCAACCACTAGAAGCCTCCATTTTGCATAAATGCTCTTAAGAAGTTAAGATAACAGATCAAAGCAAAAGTAAATTAGACGAAATGGACACCACAACCAAGGTAAGAATTCTTGTGGTTCTATTCCTGGAAAAGTGAAAACAGAGAGAGTGTTAGAATATTTAAATAACGAATCACGCTTTCATCTAATAGCTTGAGATTTTAGAACTGTTGGCAATAGTCCCACAAACTCTCAGAGAGAGAAAAGGTCCATATACTTCTGCCCAAAACTGTATATTCTACAGTGGAGGCCACAATCACGAAGAATTTAAATGCCACATCATTCATAATTCAGCAATTTCAACAGAAAATATCAAAACACCATTGAAGTTAGTAAGGGACCTTCAAGCCATTTTAAATGGGTTCTTTAACTGCAACAAATAGTCAACCAAAAGCTAGTAGAAATTTCACTCCTTAAGGATAAAATTATTTGTTCAACTTGGAATAGCAAAAGGGAAAATCTGTTTTCAACTCACAATATTTTTAGGTTTGTCAATTGTGCTAGAAAAGCAGGTAGCTCTCCCGTGAGATTGCAGCTCCTCAGAATCCTATAAGAAAATAGCATGATATTTTTCACATTGCTAAGACGAATTGGCTCTTTTGCATAAAGTAAACCATCTATGAAGGAACAGCGCTCTCACAGTGTCTCAATATTTCTACACCTAAGTTTTGGAACTTGGGACTCGAGTCCATCGAAGTCACTTAATCTCCTGCACATCAAAATCAAATAGGGAGCTTTATTTGATTGATAACATCTCAAAGAAAGAGAGATCAGATCGAAATGCCAAACTTCCACACTGACAAGTCAGACAATCTCTCCAAAAATGCGATCTCAGGGGGAATTGGCCCTTGCAATCCACTTCCTTGAATAACCCTAACAATACAATTCATAGATTGTATTATCTTGGGGGTATATCTTTATAGGCTGACTTAAAAGGGGAAGAACCATTAAGCCTTACAGAGTTCTGAGATATGTCAAGTTCTGAATAAAATCAGGTATCTGTCCCGTGAAATTATTATCACTGAGTCGCCTACAGTGCATTCAACAACAAGATTCACATGAAGAAGAAAGAACATAAATGGCTAAATATTAGCTGAGTTTGTGGAAACTGGAAACTAACAGTTCGTTCAAATCCGTTAAGTTAACAAATGTTTGAGGCAGCTCTCCCGTGAAATTATTTGACGAAAGGCTCCTGAAACAAGAAGAACCCATGACATCACATTGGTTAATAGAACCTAAATGATGATCTCTCAACAGATCACTCCAATGGATAAAATTCCCTCGCCAGATACAAAATCATCGGAGAATAAAAACTCGATGCCTAACACTGAAATTTGCATCAAGAGACTCACAAAAGATCTAACAGGGACAAGTTCCCGAGCTCTGGAGGCAGAGGTCCAGAAAGCCAATTGATCTCGACGTCTCTGAGCAGAATGAGAAAGTTAAAATCTTGAAACTATCAATCAAATTTAAAACAGCGAAGAGGCCAAACGCGAGCGTCGGAATGAGTGGTCACTTACAATTCCCAAAGTGTGGATATGTTCCCTAGCTCCTTCGGGATTCGATCAGTCAATCGGTTTCCGAGTAGATAACTGCACCCACATCATCGCGTTTCCCCCAATCAATCAATAGAACATACACTCGCAAGAGAGAGAGAGAGAGAGAGAGAGAGAGAGAGAGAGAGAGAGAGAGAGCAAACATGTAGCGCAACGTCGTAGAGCCCCATTCTTTAGGAATTGGGCCGTTCAGGTAGTTGCGGGAGACATCACTGTTTATAGAGAGAGAGGATGAAGAAGAAGAAGAAGATCGAAAATGGAGAAAGGGGAAATGGAGAGAGAGAGAGAGAGTGCTTACAAGGTCCGGAGGGAAGGCAATCTGAACAGTTGAGGCGGAAGAGTGCCAGCAAGTGACTGCTCCCTAAGAATTCTGTTTTCGCAACGACGGAAAGGCTTTACTCTATCTTTACTTAAAAACTAGGCATCAAAATGACGTTAAAAAATGGCTCTATTACATCTATTGATATACATATACATAAATCTCAGCTGATTCTAAATAAAAAAAATTCTTCAAAAATTGCCTCAAAAAAAGAAGATTTTGTTTAAAGCAAACGAATATATAGTTAATATGAAAAGCACGCATCAAAGCACAACCCTACCGTGCATTAGTATGAATGACATTTGTAATAAGGAGAGAATAGCATTAAAATTCTGAAATTAACCATACAATTAAAGTCAGAGGGAATATAACTCTCATCACTTTGATATTCAATCATGATCTTTGAGTTTAACACTTCCATTTATCACTAAAAATTTAATTTATATAATTAAATTCTAAGCACATAATATGTGATTGTATTAATTAAAATTATGAAAATTTATATAATCATACCGTGAACAATTAATATTATGCTCATAATTACTTCATGAGTAATTTTAATATGATAAATAATTTATGTATTATCACTAAAATTTCAACCAGATAATCAGCTAATTTTTTTCGATGAAATACTAATATAGTGCAAAGAGATTCAGTTCGGCAGCCACTCGACTCTATAAAGAGATTAAAAAAAAAAATTTGATGTGCAATCGTGTGATTAATATCAAAGTCTAGCTAGGAATCTGTGATGGTAAAATTCATGAAATTGAGAGAGAGACATGCTGATGATGTGGGAAACGGTGTTGTTGTGGGCGTCGGTGGAAGTTTCGCAGGTGATGATGTTGCCCCATTCACTCTCTACATCGCATGGGTCTGCACTGATGTTCCAGTTCAATCTCCCTAACGTCTCTGTTATTTCTTTCAACGCATCCACTAAAAGAGAAAAGAGCCGACAAGTAGTAGGAACAGCAACATATCATGCAAAACAAGCACAAACGATGTCAGATTCACTTGTACTTGAAGTTGAATATATGTATGAAAAACAAGCATAAACAAATAAAAAAAAACCTCGGTGTACGTTGGAGCCCAAAAGGTAAAGGAACGGTACGATGAAAGCAATAAAAGATCAGCGGGTCTTTTTTTTTTTTCACCTTCATCTTGGGGCAAAAGAGTAGCGATGGCAGCTAAGTCAGTAGTGTGGAGAAGAACAAGCACAGAGAAGAGACATCAAACCGAGAAGAGAACCATCATCATTTCAGTCTCGAGCTCAACGCAAAGAGAGAGAGAGAGAGATCTCCCGCTCTTTAACTGGAGTGTGTGAAAACAAAACTTGGCTAAGCGAGAAAGCAAGAAAGAGATGATTGTTAAGTGAACGGTCTAATTTCATGCATTTTTGTACAAAAAAAGGGAGAGGGGACAAAGACTTTTTGCTCTTGTATGTTTGCATGTAAGAGCGAGAGTGATGTTTGAGAGTGAAAGACACGACCACAAGTCTTCCTCAAATGTATGAATATTCATCTAGAATTGAGTGAGCTTTGGTTCAACTTTTCTTGCGTAATAACTTTCATCAACCACATATTTACCTTCAACCTAGAGAGAGAGGGGGACAAAGACTTTTTGCTCTTGTATGTTTGCATGTCGAGCGAGAGTGATGTTTGAGAGCGAGAGGGATGACCTCAAGTCTTCCTCAAATGTATGAATATTCATCCAAAATTGAGTGAGCTTTGGTTCAACTTTTCTTGCATAATAACTTTCTTGGACCACAAATTTACCTTCAATCGAGAGAGAGAGAGAGAGAGAGAGAGAGAGAGAGAGAGAGAGAGGTCTTCACAAAAGAGGAAGAATGGACAAAGACTCTTTGCTCTTAAGAGTGGTCTTCACGAAAGAGGGAGAATGGACAAAGACACTTTGCTCTTGTACATCTCGATGTGAGAGTGAGAGAGTGATGTGTGAAAGTGAGAGAGAGACGATCCCAAGTCTTCCTTAATTGTCTCAATTGTTGGGATATTCATCCAGAGTGGAGGTGTTAAGCTTTTGTCCAGCTCTTCTTGCGTATACCTTAGATCGGGATTCGAGATTTACTTCGAACTTTTGGCGAAGTCTTCAAATTGCATTAGGAACTAAGCTTCAGTTTAGTATTGCTTTTCATCCCCAGACAGATGGACAAACAGAAAGAGTAATCCAGACATTAGAGGATATGTTGAGGGCTTGTGTAATTGATTTCAAAGGAAATTGGGATGAAAGATTGCATTTGGTGGAATTTGCCTATAATAATAGTTTTAAAAGTATAGGCATGGCTCCCTATGAAGCATTATATGGAAGGAGATGTAGGACTCTGTCTCTCGCTGGAATGAAGTAGGTGAAAGGAAATTGACAGGACTCCGAATCGGGTACAAGTTACCACTGAAGCTGTTGAAATTATTAGGAAAAGACTTAAAACAGCTCAGAGTAGGCAGAAGGACTACGCAGATAGGCGTAGAAGGCATTTGGAATTTAGCATGGGAGACCATGTATTCCTTAAGGTATCTCTAATGAAAGAGATATCTCGATTTGGGATGAAGGGTAAATTAAGCCCCAGATTTGTTGGACATTTTGAAATACTCGAAAAGATAGGGGATGTAGCTTATCGCTTAGCGCTACCTCCTAAGTTGGGAAATTTGCATGATGTGTTTCATGTATCGATGTTGAGGAAGTACCAGCTGGATCCTGGTCACATACTCGATCATGAAGCCATCAAAGTGGATGAGAAAGTGAGGTTCATTGAAGAGCTTGTACAGATATTGGATCGAAAGGAACAAATTCTTAGGACTAAGAAGATCCCTCTGGTTAAGGTATTATGGCGACATCTGTTGGAGAAATTCCCCTTGAAGTGTTTTGAAGTTGACAAAACGTTTCCATCAGTCCAGTCTGAATGATTGCAAACTCTACTATTTAAAGTCTGAAGACCTCCGGACAGCCAGACTCAAGACTCAAAGTCTATCCTCATTGACAGTTTCTAATCCATTAAAGAAAGGCTATCCAGAACTGAATGTTTCATTAAGGATGTGGCCTTATCGATTGGAGAAGATCTCTTGGCTGGATATGACATATCGGAATTCTTTATTTGATCACAATTGGTTCGAATATTAAGGATCCGATAATTGGCAAAGTTTACTTGGAAGGTTCTACTTATGGAAACCGAGATCCGATTGTATGGGCGAACATGATTGATGGGCTATCGACATGTTCCTTTAATAGCTCGAATGATCTTCCTAATTGATTCCGTCCAATGGGTAGATTGGAGGAATTCCTTTGGTAAGTGCCAATGGGTATGATGGCATGAAGGAGTATATAAGGAAGACGTTCTAGTCGTTCGAGAAGATGTACGAGAGAAGAATTCCAAAGTCTGAAGCTCCTTGTTTCTAGTCAATTCATTTGTTGAGCATAATCGTGTAAACAAAAGAGAGTCTATACTCGTGAGAAACCTTGAGGAAGTGTGGTAGAACATCTACACTGTGGAATCAAGGAAAAGCTGTGCTGTAACTTCTCTTTTGTTATAGTGAAATCTAGCCGGTGGGCTGTCAGTGCGAAAGAGTGGACGTAGGCTTGGAATAAGCCGAATCACTATAAATCTTGTGTTCATTTCTCTCATTTACTTTACCTTGATCGTATTTTCCTTTCTATCGATTGCCTAAAATCGCATCCGTATCTCGAAAATTTGTTTGTGCACCTATTCACCCCCCTCTAGGTGATTATACTAGCTATCTCAATTGGTATTAGAGCCTGTGTACTCACTTTTGTTGAAGTGTTTTACTTCAGAGTTAAAGATCAATGGCTAGTATGTTGGCTCCAGGGCTGGTAGAAGGGCAAAGCAATACCAGACCTCCTTACTTTGATGGAAAGGATTACAACATATGGAAGAACAAAATGAAAGCATTCCTAAGATCAAAGGATCCTCTGGAATGGGACGTTATAGAAAAAGGAATTATTCCTAAAGCTGCATCTGTCTTAGAAAGAGGAAAAGATGTTGTTGAGTCTAGTGAAATGACTCAGGAAGAGAAAATCAAGAGACAAGCTCTTGATGCAAAAGCAATTTATTCCTTATATTGTGCTTTATCTCCTACTGACTATAACAAAATATCATCTTGTGTTACAGCTAAAGAAGTCTGGGATAGATTACATATTACTTATGAAGGAACCGATCGAGTGAAAGAGACTAGAATCAACATTCTCCTCGGCCAATATGAAGCATTTAAAATGAAACCAGGAGAATCTATAACTGATATGTTTAGTCGTTTTACAGATATTGTGAACGGTCTTGAAAATCAAGGTCAACCAATTTCGATCCCATGAAAGTAAACAAGCTACTGCGTGGACTCTCCAAGGATTTGAATCACATAAAGACTTCAATCAGAGAAACCCAAAGAATAATGCCTCTATCTGTTGATGAGTTGGTTGGGACTCTTCAGTCTTATGAAGTGGAACGAATCAATGAAGACGAAGACCCTAAAGGTAAGAAATCCATTGCGTTAAAATCTAATGATGATTTTGATGCTACAAGTTCTGAAGACGATATGGATGATGAGAAACTTTCTCTCATGATAAGAAGATTCAGAAAGCTGAACAGAAAAGGAAGAAGATTCAATTCAAAGAAACAAAGCTTTCAAAAGCAACCGACTAAGTTTGTTGAGGATGATGAATCAAACAAAGATATAGTCTGCTTTGAATGTAAGAAAAAGGGACACATCAGACCCAACTGTCCTCTTCTAAGGAAGAAGAAAGGAAAGACTGAAAAGTACCGAAAAGCTCTTAAAGCTGAAACTGAGTGATACGTAGTATGAAGAAAGTGATGATGACTATGCCAATATATGTCGATGGCACAATCGGATTGATTCAAATTCCGAGACAGATTCGGACTCGAAAGCGAATTTGAAGTAAGTAACTTCAAAATCCCTATTAAGGTTTGAAGTATATTGATGAATTGTGTTTTAGTCTTAAGACTTATCTTAAAAGAATTTCCGAACTCAAGAAAGAAAATTCTGCTCTAAAACAACAGGAAAATATTTTGAAAGAAAAAGTGAAAAGTTTAGACAAGAATGTTTCTTCTCTTAAAGAAAGTGAAGATAACTTGTTAAAAGAAAATGCATTCTTAAAAGAGATATCTTAAATATTTCCAAAAGATTTTCTATAGGATCTAA
Source organism: Eucalyptus grandis (assembly GCF_016545825.1). NCBI lineage: Eukaryota > Viridiplantae > Streptophyta > Magnoliopsida > Myrtales > Myrtaceae > Eucalyptus > Eucalyptus grandis. Next base: position 15,463,595 of record NC_052617.1, on the reverse strand, counting down.
GAAACTAGAAAAATTCTTTTCGTTCAAAGACCTTATTTTAATAAATCTGGTTTAGGAATGACTGATGAAACCATTCCTTTAATTGATTTTCCTAAGGTGAAAGAAAGAATCAAACAAAGACCCTCAAGAGATGCTTACAAAAATCATTTTAAAAGAATCTTTGTAAAACCAGTAGGTCGTAATGCTCTCAGATGCTCAAAGTGCAATAGTGCAGATCATTTTGAAAAAGAATGTCCTATGATTTGGAAACTGTTAAAAGGTATGGGCAAAAACTGCATGTCATACTAACACCAATGGACCCAAGAAAATATGGGTACCAAAGAAGGCTTGAGTTTCTTTTTTAAATGCAAGTCACTATCAAGAAAAAGGTAAAATGGTATCTTGATAGTGGATGCTCGAGACACATGACGGGAGACTCAAATTTCTTCATAAAGCTTGTTCAAGTAAATGGTGGAAAAGTTTTTTTGGAGGAAACAGCAAAGGAAAAATTGTGGGATTTGGCGTAAAGATTGGAAATCTCAAAATCAACAATGTTTCCTTAGTGGAAGGGCTCAATTACAATTTGCTCAGTATTAGTCACTGTGTGATACTTTTTGGTTTCAAAATCAACTTTCAAGAGGGAATATGTTCTGGAATTAGTAAAGATTCTACTCGGTCATTCATGGGTCGAAGACAGGGAAATATCTACCTCTTGGATGTGAAACCAGATGAATCACAATGTCTAATCTCAATCCAAGACGAAGCAAACTTATGGCACGAAAGCTTGGGCACATCAATATGAAGCAAATAGCCAAAATCTCATCAAAGAAGCTTGTTCGTGGACTACCCAATTATCATATCAAAAGTCTGATCTATGTACACCATGTACATTGGGAAAACAGGTAAGAAATTCCTTTAAACCAATAAATCAAGTTTCCACTAACCGTGTACTGCAGCTTTTGCATATGGATCTTTTTGGACCAACTTAACGCAAAGCATTGGAGGTAAGAAATACCGCCCTGGTAATTGTGGATGATTACTCACGATTCACTTGGGTATATTTCTTGGCAAGTAAGTCTGAAACCTTCTCTCACTTTGAAAAGTTTGCTAAAAAGGTTCAAAATGAAAAAGGGTATGTTATATCGAGTATAAGAACAGATCATGGAGGTGAGTTTGAAAATCATGACTTTACAAAATTCGTGATGAATCTGGTTTTCAGCATGTATTCTCCTCTCCATATACTCCGAGCAAAATGGAGTTGTGGAAAGAAAGAATAGATCTCTTCAAGAAATGGCTAGAACTCTTTTAATTGAAAGTAACATATCTTCACATTTCTGGGCTGAAGCAGTTTTTACAGCATGTTACATTATAAATAGAGTCTTTCTAAGGCCTATTATGGAAAAAACTCCCTATGAACTATTCAAAGAAAAGAAGCCTATTGTTTCATATTTTCATGTATTTGGATGCAAATGTTTTATACTGAAAAATGCAAATGATTGAGTTGGAAAGTTTGAAGAAAAATCAGAAGAAGGCATCTTCCTTGGATATTCAACCACAAGCAAAGCGTACAGAGTCTACAACAAGAAGACTCAAACAGTGGAAGAATCAATAAATGTTAAATTCCAGGATTCTATGCAAAATGAATCCATTCGAGACTCATCTTGAAGAATCTGAACTGCTCCAGACTTTACAAAGTCTAAAATAGCTCGAGACTTTGAAGGACCAAAGCAACAAGTGCGTTGAAGATTCAAGTGAAGGAAGTGACCATCAATCGACAAATTAACCATCAACTGGAAACATAAGTCTAGTCATCCCAAAGATCTTATTATTGGCGACAACAATGAAGGAATTCGCATAAGATCCAAAAGGCACGAAGAGTCTAGTGCTGTAGCTCTTATTTCTGAAATAGAACCCAAAAGCATAGAAGAAGCTTTATCTGATGAAAGCTGGATTGAAGCTATGCAAGAAGAGCTCAGGCAATTCAGAGTTAATGATGTCTGGGAATTAACTCCTAAACCGAAAGGTAAATATGTTATTGGAGCTAAATGGGTTTTCAGGAACAAGATGAACGAGAAAGGAAAAGTAATAAGAAACAAGGCAAGACTCATGGCCAAGGGATATACACAAGAAGAAGGGATAGACTATGATGAGACTTACGCACAGTAAGCAAGGTTAGAAGCAATTCGATTATTACTTGCTTTTGCTTGTTATAAGAATTTCAGGTTATTCCAAATGGATGTCAAAAGTGCATTCCTAAATGGATTCATCCAAGAGGAAGTCTATGTGGAACAACCACCTGGGTTTGAAGACCCAAAGAAACTAGACTCAGTATTCAGACTCAAAAAGGCTTTATACGGCTTGAAACAAGCTCCTCAAGCTTGGTACGACAGACTGAGTAAGTTTTTAATTGAAAATGGATTTGTTAAAGGTAAAGTAGACAGTACTCTTTTCATTAAAAGAGAAAGCAAGAGTTTTCTACTTGTTCAAATATATGTCGATGATATTATTTTTGGATCCTCTAATGAAAGTCTGTGCAAGAAATTCTCTAAAACTATGCAGGATGAATTTGAAATGAGCATGATGGGTGAGTTAACCTTCTTTCTTGAACTTCAAGTAAAACAATTGAAGGAAGGAACTTTTATTTATCAAGAAAAATATGCTAATGATATTGTGAAGAAGTTTGGATTGAACAATTGCAAAAAGTACGATATACCAATGTCAAGCTCCGTGAAGATAGATAAAGATGAAGGAGGAAAGAAAGTCGACCAAAAGTTATACGGGAGTATCATTGGTTCATTTCTTTATCTTACGCTTCTAGACCTGATATTTTTTTAGTGTTTGCATTTGTGCCGATTTCAAGCAGACCCTAAAGAATCACATTTAAGCTGCTGCAAAGCGTATTATCAAATATATTGCATCAACTTCAAGCTTCGATCTCTGGTATCCTAAAAGGGGAGACTTTACTCTTCTTGGATATTCAGACACATACCTAGCCGGATGCAGAGTTGATAGAAAGAGCACCTCGAGTATTTTGTCAACTACTTGGAGGCGGGCGGTGTCTTGGTTTTCAAGAAAGCAAAGTACGGTAGCTCTCTCTACAGCGAAGCGAGAATATGTAGCTCTTGGAAGTTGCTTGTTCACAAATTCGTGGATAAAACAACGACTAAGAGATTTCGGAATTGAAGATTCATGCACGGAGATTAAATGTGACAACACCAGCGCAATCAATCTCACCAAAAATCCAATTCTTCACTCAAGAGCAAAGCATATAGAGATTCGACATCACTTCATTAGAGATCATGTTCAAAATGGAGAAATTTCGATTCAGTTTGTTGACTCAAAGAACCAACGGCGGATATATTTACAAAGCCTTTGGAGAAAAATCAATTTGAAATTATCCGTTCAAGACTTAACATTTTGAACTTTGAAGAAGTTAAAGTCTAGAGACTCTCGGACTCGAGACTATAAGACTTTATTTGTAAGTTATTCTCTCTCTAATCTCATTTTGAAAAGGTACGTTTATCAACCGTGTTGATTATCCCAATCGCTATCTTTAATTGACAAAATTATTGCATCGTTTCCTTTAGAAAAATAAGTTATTTTGATGTAACTATTTTTTCGAAAAAGGCAGTTATTTTTTTAAAAGGCATTTTTTTCTTACCATTACGACGGTTGGTATCCCCTCCTTACGACTATCTTATATATAATCGGTTTCTCCTCGCTTAACTCCAAAACCCTAAAAAGCACCAATCTTCCATTCCTGTTTTCTTCTCTTGTTTAATCTTCAAAAAAGTTGTCATATTTCTTGGGAAAGTCAAGCAAGGAATCTTTCAAAGACTAAGAAAGATGTCGTCTTCAAGAAAGTCTTCGAGGATCGCAAGCGGGGGACCACGGCGAATGAGTGAGGGGCTTACGCACTTCGACCTGAAGAAGAAGTGTCTCCAAATCGCAGAGCCCACAACATTCTCAGCAGCGTCATTCTCCTCCATCTAGTCCTCAAGATGTTGATCATCATCAAAATGAAGAAATCATTGAAGATGCAGACCCTGTAAGAGTTCAAAGGCTCTCTTTTATTTATAAGCTGTATCGTGCTTTAAAAGGGACTGGTACTCCGTTGAACTATGTGGATGATTTTCTTAAGGACAAAGGATATGGAAATGAATATATCTTTTTTGCGAAAAATGGAAAGTTTGGGAATTGCTCGTAAGGGTGTGGCGAAGAATCCCTTGCGAATATCCCAAGTGACCCTCGTGATTGGGGAGTTAATCCGGTGGATGGAAATGATGATGACAAATTATACAGCGAATTTCAGCCAAGAATGGGAATTGCGGCGGAAAATCGAGGAAAAAGGGAGAGTTGTTTAGATCGAAGGAACAGATGGATCTATACTCAAAATTGCTGAAGCGTGGGGTGATAAACCCTAGGAGTGTAGATTTTGACTTTCGGATGCTGTAAATGTGAACTTAAGGGAAAAGTTTGGTCATCTTCAACTTGAGAAATTCTGCTCGACTCCACGAGGCCTATCCTCAACTATCTGCATATTTCTATGCAAATCTTAGTTTCTTGGATGCAAATAGATTCTCCTTCAATGTCAAAGATCAATACTTTGTTGTGGATATGGATATCTTTGGCAGATGTGTTAGGAGTTGAGAGAGGAAGGTATCAACGGATCAAAGTTTCTATTGCTCGTACTACTCGGAACTTGTTAAAGACAGGAGAACGAGAGGAAAGATTTCCTATTCAAGGATGAGTGCATTTAACATCTTGCTACACAAAATTGTAATTAATTGCCTCGGACCGAAATCAACTTCCAAGCGATGTCTCAAGTTCGAGGCAAAGCTAATGTATGCCATCATCACTGGGAAAAGGTTTTCACTTCCTCACACTATTATGTTCCATATGTATAGAGCTGTGATGAATGACAGAGGACAACTTCCTTATCCAGGTCTTGTAACAAAGTTATTCAGACATCTAAATATTCAGCCTCCACAAATTCTTTGTGCTCGATCGTCTGATAATAAGGTGGTAGGACTGAAAATGGTGATCAAGATGCGTCTGAAGGAACTAAGCAAGGCATTGGAGAAATTTAAAGAGAAGACTCCATTCAAATCTCATCAATTCTCTTCTACAGGAAAAAGGAAAGGGAAGGAGCCCATGAATGCTCCATCCAAGAGAAAAAGAGCTCTCCTTGTTGAGGATGAAGATGATGAGGATAACATCACTATCTCTGCTTTGAAGAATCTCAGTCAATCTGTTCCAGAGAAAGAGTCAGAACAGCAGACAGAAGAAAGAGCATAAAAAGAGGCAGAGGAAAAAGAAACAGAGGAAAGAGAAGAAGAAGAAGAAAGAGATGCTGAGCAAGAGAGAGTTGAAAAAGAAGAAGAAGAGCAAAGAGATCAAGAAGAAGGATAACATGAGGAGCGCTCTCCACACGAAGGCATAGACACGGGGAGACCAAGAGAAAAGAGGAATGACCTCAAATCCCGCAACCGGTGAGGGAGTCGGTCGACCCCCCGAGATCCAGAGGAGGTTTTGCCTCTCGGTTTGCGAGGAAGGTCATGAGGTTTTCGCCAAATCTGCGTGATTATGCCTGATCTACCATCGTCTGCATTTACTCCATCGATTGTGCTAATTCCGGTACTCATACCGAAAATTCAGCGAGACTTTCGCAGAGTGATGGATATTCTCTTAGAAATGCAAGGTCAAATATATGCCTTTGGGATGTGAAGTTCAGAACTTGCGAGAATGCGGGACAAGTCTCTTCGGGTTCATTAAATGATCAAATCCAAGCCCTTTCTCTTGATTCAGGCTAATGCTAAGGGTGAGGATGTTGCTCAGTGAAGGAAGACTTTAAAAGGCTGGAATGCATCGTTCAATCAATGGGAGATTTTCAGCTTGTTCGTATTCCCAAGAATACTTGACTTCATTTTCATCTCAATCTTTTTATGCGACAAAAAGGGGAGAGTTTAGTCGCAACTTGAAAAACTTTGAACTTAAACTTTTGGCTTGTTTGGATTGTGGTTTGTTTTGACTTGTGTCTGGATGTGGACTAAATTTGGGATTTGGATTTGACTGCTTATTATTAACTACTATTGATGTCTTATGGATGGTTTTACTGCATACTGGACTAATCTATTTTATGTGGTTGCAGATTCTAGTGTTGTTCATTTAAGCCATTTTAATCTATAAGATATGCATATGTGCTTGAGAAATGTTTTGCGGGTCAAAGTTTTCCAAATCGTAGGAAAGTTTTGTCACCATCAAAAAGGGGAGATTGTTGGAGAAATTCCCCTTGAAGTGTTTTGAAGTTTACAAAACGTTTCCATCGTCTAGTCCGAAGGATTGCGAGACTCTACTATTTAAAGTTTGAAGACCTCCGGACAGCCGGACTTAAGACTCAAAGTCTATCCTCATTGTGAGTCTCTAATCCGTTGAAAAAGGCTATCCAAAACCTGGATGTTTCATTAAGGATGTGGCCTTATCGACTGGAGAAGATCTCTTGGCTGGATATGACATAACATAATTCTTTATTTGATCACAATTGATTCGAATATTAAGGATCCGATAATTGGCAAAATTTACTTGGAATGTTCTATTTATGGAAACCGAGATCCTGATTGTATGGGCGAACATGATTGATGGGCTATCGACATGTTCCTTTAATAGCTCGAATGATCTTCCTAATCGATTCCGTCCAATGGGTAGATTGGAGGAATTCCTTTGGTAAGTGCCAACGGGTATGATGGCATAAAGGAGTATATAAGGAAGATGTTCTAGTCGTTCGAGAAGATGTACGAGAGAAGAATTCCAAAGTCTGAAGCTCCTTGTTTCTAGTCAATTCATTTGTTGAGCATAATCGTGTAAACAAAAGAGAGTCTATATTCGTGAGAAACCTTGAGGAAGTGTGGTAGAACATCTTGTGGAATTAAGGAAAAGCTGTGCTGTAACTTCTCTTTTGTTCATAGTGAAATCCAGTCGGTGGGTTGTCGGTGCGGAAGAGTGGACGTAGGCTTGGAATAAGTCGAACCACTATAAATCTTGTGTTCATTTCTCTCCTTTACTTTACCTTGATCGTATTTTCCTTTCTATCGATTGCCTAAAATCGCATCCGTATCTTGAAAATTTGTTTGTGCACCTATTCACCCCCCTCTAGGTGATTATACTAGCTATCTCAATTGGTATCTAAATTTCAAAAAGGCATGATAAATGGACTATTCTAAAATTGTACGAATTCCATAAATTTTATGATTGTGAATGATTGCGTCTTGTTGCATGTATGATGATGACTGATGATGCATGTATAAATCAAAGGATGAAAGTGATTTTTGTTTGCCATTACATCATGTGCCATGCTAAGGTGAGACCTAAATTGGTAAACATGAACAATGATAAATGAGGAAACTGTTTGTGGCGGATGATAATGCCACAGGAGTATCGGGATGCCCGGGATGGGGTGTCGGATGCCGGAATGTATAGAGATACATGGCCGGATGGCCTCGGGAGTTTTGAGATGCTCGGAATGGTTGGGTGCCGGAAGCCTCGGAGGTCTTTGCCCGAGGGGATACCTCGTGATGCCAGTTGGGATTCGAGATGCCCGGAATGTGGGGGTGCCGGATGCCCGGTGGCCTTAAATGGCTGAATGCCGGAGGTTTTTTTCTCGCAATGCCAGGATGGGGTACGAGTGTAAAGTATGGGATGAAATTGATGATCCCGAGAAAAATTGATGTGGTGATCGAATTGAAAGTTAAAAGTGGACATTGAATCATGCATATATGATATGATGATAATGATCACCTATGGCATGATGACTTGCATATATGATATGATGATAATGATCACCTATGGCATGATGACTTGCATATATGATATGATATGATGATGATTACCTATGGCATGATGATATGCATATATGATATGATATGATATGATGATGATCACCTATGGCATGATGATATGCAAATATGATATGATGATAATGATCACCTATGGCATGATGACATGTATGTGATATGATTGTGATGAAGATGTATGATGGTATATGCATGGCTTCAAGGTAAGTATGCTTGGATGCATGAATGGCATGGATGATGTTGTAATTGTATTGTATGATGCATTGAGTGGTTATTGGATCCCTTACTTGCTGAGTGGTTGTACTCACCCCTTCGGGGACCAACATTTTAGATTAAAAAGATGCCGCTTCCTACTGTCACGCGAGATACCTTCTATGGCCTCCCCTCGGATGTAGAAGTAGAATGTACAGAGATCGACTGCGTCACCGTCCCTGGATTGACTTTTGTGCGAGTGCGAGTGCTGGTTATGTACGATGTGGGCCTGGCTGGGGGCCCAATCATCTAGGAGTTCCTATCAGTTCATGTTCGCCGAGACGAAGTGTTTAGGGGGATGTTGCCGCCACCACCACCTGACGCGCCAGGATGGGTGTGATGGTTGCGTGAAAGGTAGAGAGCTGGAGTTTCTTTTTGGGAGTAGCCGCCGCTGTTAGATGGAGGACGTCATGTGATTACTTTAGGGGTCATAGTATCTTTTTGGGATGTGGCCAAGTGTAGCTGAAAATCTTGGCTTTCTTTTGTTGTATTGACCCGCGAAAACTCCATCACGAAAATATGTAAATAAAAGTGGCATGGCTCTATCTTTTCCTATGGTACTTAGTGGTGTGCAATTGTATCATGGTTGTTGGAAGGAGAGATGGCGATATTATATTTTGCTTCCGCTAGCGAGTCGCGCTGGGACTGCTTTTATAAAAAAAAAAAAATGTGTCTATGATTTATGATGCTTCTTCTAAGAGATGTAGCTAGTGTTCCATTAGGTGTAACGTCAGGTGCCTGTGGCGACCCTAGGTGGTTCGGGGTGTCACATCCAATGTAAACCATCTTAAATTTTGAGACCCACGTTCTCCCTTAAGTCTAATCATGGAAACCCATGACCCTCGCATATTTAATTTCTCCAATCATTTGTTTTCCAATTTGATTTACATGTTTCGAATCTTGATATTTTCTAACTTTATTTTGATCTTAAATGCACATGTCATCATCTAGTGAGAGGAACATGGATTAAAAGACAATGTGAATAGATGAGATCCGCCACTTATTTTGTAAAAAAACCATTTTTATGCTTTGCCAATCTCTTGACATTAACTCCTTTCCAATCTCTAAACTTTCCTATGTCCTATAAAAAATTCTAAACCATTAATGCTTTTCCATAGCGATATTGGTCGTTAGTATTCATTTGAAAACCTATCCTTTCATAAGTCATGGAAAAATTACCTCTATAGCTTGCCACCAATTTTATCTTAAACTAAAATTTAAGTTCATTTTTTTTTATAGTGACACGCAATTATTAAACTGATGATAGTTATAAAATTGACAAATTTTTTTTCCCAAATATCACTATTAAAATAAAATTTCACTAACGATTGCATCTATAGTCATAAATCAAACCTAAGCCTAAGTGATTTAAGAAATATAGATAGATGGAAAAATAAGTCATATTACCTTATGGTGATGGCGCGCTCATTGAACGCAGTCCGACTTGCATTCTCTAAACCACCCAAGTTGCAAAAGTTAAAATCAAACACCAACGGTCAATGTCAACTCCACAGCGGCATTGACTTCACTTAGTTCCCCAAATTCATTGCTTTGCATTGCACAAAAACGAACCATTTTTACTAAATTTTTAATACATAGTTAAGAGAAAGAGAATGAAGGAATGGCATGGCTTTGAATTGTCAGATTCTATTTATTAATTCAATAAGAAAGTGAAAAAGTAACTCCTAGAGGTAATGGTCCACCGAGATATAGGTGCTTGTCGGATTCCACTTAGCCCATTTGGTTCAACTTTGGGGAAATGCAAAGGCATTTCCCCAAGTATCTTTGAGTGAATGGGAATTTTGTGAAGACAAGTGTGTTTGGAAGTGTATATTTTGCAAAGTAACTTTAAGGTGAAAAGAAAAATGAAAAAAAGAAAAGAAAAGGGAGGAAAATCATGGGGGAGCGGCTAGTGGCGGTGGCACCGGTGGTGATGGGGAGGTGGTGGCGGTGGCGGTGGCGGGAGGCGGCTCGCCTTAGGTCGGCGACCTCGGGCGACGCTTGGGTAGCGCAACCTAGTTGCTTGGGTCGCGCCGCGCGTCACCCGAGGTCGCACGCTGCCTACCGCGAAGCTCGGCCAACTCTCGGGTGGGGGAAGAAGAAGACAAACGTTGAAGAAGATGAAGATGAACAATGGCTCGGTGAGCAATAAAATTGATTCTCCAAAATGCCAATGCTTAAAGCAGCCCCTCCCCATTATTGGGCTTTCAACATTGGGAATGCTAACATTGGGCAAATGAGCTTTCAAAAATACATGCTACACACAATATTTTCCCCAAGGAGCTTTGGGGGCCTAAAGCCCCTAGGAAAGCCAAACCAAACGGGTAATGCACCCCTTTTTCTGTTCTTTTTTGGTTAATTACTTATGGTGCGTTTGGTAACGCTTACATTCCGAGAAACAATTTTCACCGAGAAATGATTTTTTTTTTTGTTTCTGTTATTGGGAATAATTTTTGAGCAAAAGAACGCATTTGGTAACTTCCCAAAAATTTTATTCTCGAGATAGAAATACGTTTGGTAAAATTCTTAATTTTTATTATTTCTTTTAATTCTTTTATCATTAATTATTTTATCATTTTTTTCATTTTTTCCTTTTTCCTTTTTTTCTTTTTCCTTTTTCTTTTTCTCTTTGGCCAATCACGGCCATCGCCGTGGCTAGCGACCAGTTGGGCAACGTTTGGCGAGCTTGCCGAAGCTTTGCCTGGCCCCCGCGAGGCTCGGCCTTGCCAAATCTGGGCAGGCCAAGTCTCATTGGTGGCTTGGCAAGCACCGCGAGGCTCTGCCTCACCAAATTTGTGTAATGACCCGGGCTTCCACTGTACACATATTATCTGCTTTGAACACTAAGTCCTCACGATTTTGTTCTTCTTGGGGCAACCCATACTACTCCAAGAAAACACGTATATACAGTTAGAGGGACCCAAGCCTTATAAGCTAACCCATGACTCTCCCCCTAAGTGATGTGGGACGGGGGACATGCCCTTAGCCTCGCCCGTGTACTACCGAGGCGATCTTAGTCCGTCTTTTTGTACTGTCCCAGGTTTGGGTCGTCACATTCTTCACCCTTTAAGGTACAGTGCCCTCGTTGTGCGCGTATATACAGTTAGAGGGACGCAAGCCTTATAAGCTAACCCATGACTCTCCCCCTAAGCGATGTGGGATGGGGGACACGCCCTTAGCCTCGCCCGCGTACTACCGAGGCGATCTTAGTCTGTCCTTCCGTACTGCCTCAGGTTTGGGTCGTCACATTCTCCACCTCTTAAGGCATAGTGCCCTCATTGTGGCTCCACACGCGTCGAGAGTTGTCTCTGATACCATCTGTAAGGATCCGGGTCTCCATTACACACATATTGTCCGCTTTGTATACTAAATCTTCACAATTTTATTTTTCTCGGGGCAGCTCATACTCCCTCAAGAAAACGTGTATATACAGTTAGAAGGACTCAAGCCTTATAAGCTAACCTATAAGTCCCCCCTAAGCGATGTGGGACGGGAGACATGTACTTAGCATCGTTCGCGTACTGTTGAGGTGATCTTAGTTTGTCCCTCTGTATTGCCCCGGGTCTGAGTTGTCACAATCTAGGTGAGCCTGAGCCTCGCCGGTGGCCAAGCGAGCCTTACCAGGCCACCGGCAAGGCTCGACCTTGCCTAGGCGGTGCGAGGTTGGCTAGCCACGGTGAGGCCAAGCCTCACCCAAGCAACGCGAGGCCAAGCCTCATCATACTTTGGCTAGCCACGGTGAGGCTCGGCGTCGTTGGCCCTTGTTTGGTCGTTCGCCGGTGCCTGCCATGGCCAAGGCCGACAACCGGCCAAAAGGAAGGAGGAGGAGGAGCAGCAGAAGAAGGAGGAGGAGGAGGAGGAGGAGGAAGAAGAAGCGGGAGGAGGAGGAGGAGGAGGAGGAGGAGGAGCAGGAAGAAGAAGAAGAAGAAGAAGAAGAAGAAGAAGAAGCAGGAGGAGGAGGAGGAGCAGAAAAAGAAGAAGAAGAAGAAGAAGCAGGAGGGAGAGGAGGAGAAGGAGGAGGAAGAAAAAGAAGAAGAAGAAGAACGGGCCTTTAGGATACATGATATGGTTTCCATTTTCAATGGAGGTTTGCTAGTTAAGGAATCGTGAAGAAGAAGAAGAAGAAGAAGAAGAAGCAAAAGGAGGAGGAGGAGGAGGAGGAAGAAGAAGAAGAAAAAGAAGAACATGCCTTTAGGATACATGATATGGTTTCTAATTTCAATTGAGGTCTACCGGTTAAGGAATCGTGAAGAAGAAAAAGAATAGGCCTTTAGGATACATGATATGGTTTCCAATTTCAATGGGGGTCTGCCGGTTAAGGATTCACGATTTACGAAATTGCAGCAGATCCGTTGTTTTTCTTTGTTGGGTTGTAGTTGTAGTAGCGAGGGAATCACTCGCCTTTGATGTGGACACTTCAATTTATGTCGTGGGATGTTAATGGCATATTTGGTAACGCTTTTGTTTCGAGGAAAATTTTTGACAAGAAATAGTTTTTTTTTTTTTTTTGTTTCTTTCTTGGGAACAATTTTTAGTATAAGAACGCACTTGGTAATCGCACAAAATTTCTATTCCCAAGATAGAAATGTGTTTGGTAAACTTGTATAATTTTGTTGTTTTTTTAAAATTTTTAATATTTTTATTATATTTTCCTTTTTTTCTTCTTTTTGTTTTCTTTTTTTCTTTTCTCTTCTTCTTCCTCTTTGTGGCTGGTTGTTGGCGACCGACGAGGCCAGCCTCCCGATGACTTGGCCAAAAGGAAGAAGAAGAAGAAGTAGAAGAAGAGGCTCGCGAGCTCGCCGAGATCTAGCGAGGCCAAGCCTCTCGGAGGCCTGGCCAAAAGGAAGATGGAGAAGGAGAAGCAAAAGGAGAAGCAGAAGGAGAAGGAGAAGAAGGAGAAGGAGAAGGAGGAGAAGAAGAAGTAGAAGAAGAGAAGAAGAAGTAGAAGGAGAAGGAGAAGGAGCAGGAAGGAATGAGAAGGAGAAGTAGGAGGAGAAGAAGGAGGAGAAGGAGCAGAAGGAATGAGAAGGAGAAGCAGGGGAGAAGAAGAAGGAGGAGAAGGAGGAGAAGAAAAAGGAGGAGAAGAAGGAGGAGGAGCAGCGAAGCGTAAGAAGAAGAAGGAGAAGGAGGAGAAGGAGAAGCGGAAGGAGGAGGAGGAGAAGAAGAAGAAGAAGAAGAGGAGGAGGAGGAGGAGGAGGAGAAGAAGAAGAAAATGAAGAAGGAGAAGGAGGAGAAGAGGAAGAAGAAGAGGAGGAGGAGGAGCAGAAGAAGAAGAAGAAGAAGAAGAAGAAGAAAAGAAAGAAAAGAAGAAAAGAAAGAGAAGAAAAAAAGAGAGAGAGAAAAATTGTTTTTAGAAATTATTTCCGGAAACAATAAGCTATTTTCTACTTCTTATTTATGTTCTAAATCTATTCCCGAGAACAAAAAGTAGATTTTTTGTTTCAGGAACAAAAATTTTACCAAACACATTTATATTCTGTTTTTGTTTCTCGGAACAAAAGAACAAAAATAATTGTTTCGGAGAATAGAAACAAGTTTTAACATACAAGCCACGTGTCCATTTCGTCAATATCACTCGGTGGGAAAAGTGTTAAAAAGTCTTAAACATTTTGTATTTATACTAATTTAGTCATAAATCTTTTTTTTTTGGTACCAATTTAATTCTCAACTTTTTCTACTTTGTGTCAATTTAGTCTATTTTGGCTAATTTTGATCGGATTTTGCTGACTAGGCACCGGCCGGTTGATATGGCACAATCAGCGATGACGTGTATAACTTTTAATAACATTTTAATATTTTATATTTTATTTTAATTTTCTTTTTCCTTCTCTTCCTTCCTCCGGTTGGTGGCCGCGAGGGGCGACGAGGCTTGCCTTTGCTAGATTTGGTGAGGGTCGAGCCTTGTCGGCCATGGGGCGTGGCCAAGGCCTTGCTAAAGGCTGGGTGAGGCTCGCCCTCGCTGGATCTAGCGAGGCCTTAGTCGCGAGGGCAACCTCACACCGGGCTGGCGAGGGTCGAGCCTCGTCGGCCATGGGTGAGCCTTGTTGCCCCATGCGAGGCCGCCCTCGTGGCCACTAGCCTCGCCGAGGTTCGACAACCGACCTGGAGGAAGGAGGAAGAGAAAAAAAGAAAATAAAAAGAAAAATAAATAATATTCAAAAATATTAAAATATTATTAGAAATTGTCCATGTTAAGTTAATCGTGCCATGTCAATCGATCAACACCTTGATCAGCAAAATCCGGCTAAAATTAGTCAAAAAGGATTGAATTGGCACTAAGTAAAAAGATTTAAAATTAAATTGGTACCAAAAAAATGTTTATGACTAAATTGGCATAAATACAAAAGATTTGTGACTTTTTAAATACTTTTCCTTCACTTGGCGCCCACCTCTCGGATCTCAGGCAGAGTAGATGAACCCATTAAGCTTTCAGTTTTGGTTTCAACTTGTTTGATTCTTTTGACATTAACCTAAGATCGTTTTGGGCATTGACTCATAATATAAAACCATGGATAGAATGGAAGTAGTCTGCTGATGAGGTAGTAATCCACCATTTGCAAGAAATAGTGATTGGACAAGCATGTTTCTCTAGATAATTTTTTTGCGGGTAGAAATACAAGTTTCTCTTCCATCATACCATCATCCACACTAAAGACAGAAAAAAATTCGCATTTGCTAAGAGAAATTCTTGAGTAGCAACATGTAACAGAGTTGAGCTCTGAACAGAACACGTCGAGCAAGAACGTGCCACTTCGCACATCTCTCCATTCAAACAAATGAAAAGCTTCCGTAATAGATTCCCTCCCTTGCAGTGGCCACCATCCACATCGTTATTGTGTGAAGAGGAAAAACTTGCAACATCTTCTCTCTTTGAATAACAATATGGAAAGAGACGGCACGAATACAAACACCAAACCACAAGCCATTGTCTTTAGGCTTTCCCCACTAATTAGTTCACAATACACGTTAGGCTTAGGCTCCGTTTAGTTCAGCATTCCCAAGGGGCTTTTAGCTCGGAAAGCCCATTGGGAAAAATTTTAGGCGTTTGGTTCAACATTTAGAGGTGTTCTTGGCCAAATGCTAGCATTTGGAATGCTGTGGAATGCTAATACAAGGTTTAATGAGTTTTTTTTTCTTTCCAATATTGCCCTCATTATAATTGTGTTTTCCTCTTTTGCCCTCATAAGACACTGTTCATCGTCTTCTTTAGCCTTGCTACTCCATTGCGAAGCTTAGCCGGTGGGCACGGTGGGTGGCACTCAGCTGCGAGCGGCCAGATGTAGCAATTGGGAAGCCTCGCCGTTGCCGCCACTAGCCGCCTCCCCAACGCCACCAGCTGCCTCCCCACCACCACCGGCACCATTGTAGAGCCACCTCCCCCCATGAATTTCCCCTCTCCACCCAGCTGATCTCCTCCCTTTTTTCTTTTCTTCTCTTTTTTTCCTTTTTCTTTTCAACCTAAAGCTACTTTGCAATATATACACATTTTTGACTGTCCAAACACACTAGCATTCACAAAATGCCCATTTAGTCAAAGATACTTGGGGAAACGCAAAGCTATTTCCCAAAGTTGAACCAAGCGGACCCTTAATGCACTGCATAACACTTGTTTTCTTTATATTATTTATACATTCTGTGTCAAACGTAAGCAAAAAAGAAACTTCAACGCAAAATTTAAGAGTTCTGTCGCAGGGATTACCAAATAAAGCCATAGTTCATTGAAGAACTAATATACTTAGAACACAACAAACCATTTCTTACTCTCTCTTACGCCGTGTCGTATCTAGAAGTATTGGATGGAGATCATTAGCAGATGCGGCAAGCAGCCCAATCTATGGCCCATCAATGGACATACTCTTGGTGATATTCTCACCAACTAAATGATCTTTGTCACCTTTAAAATGCTTCCTCATGGCCTCAATTTTTTCCTCAGTCATGATAATGCCCTTAGAGTCCAGCATCGGAACAACAACCTTGCCTTCAAGCATGCTAACCACAGATGACGTCAGCGGCCGGAGTGCTGGAGTCGCATTAGTACTCATCGAGCAACCTTTATCAATGCCAGCGCCTCCTCTTTGTCAAAGTGAGAATTGAGCCTCCTATCAACTAGATCTATCAAATTTCCTCTCTCCTTCAAAAAGTGTGCCTAGAAATAGAAATGAAAAGTGAAAATATTTCCCTCTCAAGCAGTGCGATCGGCTACAAAATATGCTCTAAATACTAAAACGGGAAGAAGTATATTATGTCCCTTGATTATTACGAGACAAATGCATTTGATAAGCACCTGCTAGTTTTTCATCTTCGTTACAGGGTATTATAAATGGATAAAAGAATCAAATGACTCAAATACATATCAAACACGATTTCTTTACTGATTTTAAATAAAAGTTAGTAATACTAATGGTTAACCGGTTGCCAAAAAAATTACCAACACCGCTTTAAAATTACTAGCTCTTAATGACTTTTATCAAGACGAATTATTTGTGGGTATCATTACACGAAACGGTAGACTCGTCCTTCAATGTCCTTGATTATGCAACTCAGGTGACAATCAGATTTAACGAGGACTGATAATGATTGTTTTTGCTAATGACTGGCTTACTTAAAGCAAAACAAAATCTAACTTAAGGACTCGATTATATGAATGTGAAAAAAATGTATACCTCAATCGAAAGTATATGGATATTTGGGTCAAGACATGGTCTTGAAAACTTTTTAATTTAACAGAAATTGAAAAGATTCAATTGTAGTGGAAGTACTTGTTTGACCCTAATGAAACTACAAGGAGTATGAATGTGAGAGTGAGCTGAGAAGAAAAACTGCTAAAATTCAATTGAGAATGACAAGCATAGAGAAGAGATATCGAGTTGAGAAGAGAATCATCATTATTTCACTCTCAAGCTTAATGCATGGAGAGAGAGAGAGAGAGAGAGAGAGAGAGAGAGAGAGAGAGAGAGGGGGGGAGGGAGGGAGTGGTCTTCATGAGAGAGTGAGAACGGACAAAGAATCTTTGCTCTTGTATGTTTGCATGTGAGAGTGAGAGAGTGATGTCTGAAAGTGAGAGAGAGACGATCCCAAGTCTTCCTCAAATGTATGTATATTCATCCAGAATAGAATTGTTAAGCTTTTGTCCAAGTCTTCTATGTATTTATATTCATCCAGAATTGAGTGAGCTTTGGTTTGACTTTTCTTGCACAATAACTTTCTTGGACTACAAGTTTTCCTTCAAGAGAGAGAGAGATAAAGAGAGAGAGAGAGGGAGAGAGTGGTCTTCATGAAAGAGGGAGAACGAACAAAGACTCTTTGCTCTTGTACGTTTGCATGTGAGAGTGAGAGAGTGATGTTTGAAAGTGAGAGAGAGACGACCCCAAGTCTTCCTCGAATGTATGGATATTCATCTAGAATGGAATTGTTAAGCTTTTGTCCAAGTCTTCTATGTATTTATATTCATCCAGAATTCAATGAGTTTTGGTTCGACTTTTCTTGCACAATAACTTTCTTGGACTACAAATTTTCCTGAGAGAGAGAGAGAGAGAGAGAGAGAGAGAGTGGTCTTCATGAAAGAGGGAGAACGGATAAAGACTCTTTGCTCTTGTACATCTTGATGTGAGAGTGAGAGAGTGATGTGTGAAAGTGAGAGAGAGACGACCCCAAGTTTTCCTCAATTGTCTCAATTATAGGGATATTCATTTAGAATGGAGCTGTTAAACTTTTGTCCAACTCTTATTGTGTAATAACCGTTTTCATATTGTCGGTTTATCCAAGAAAAGTCTTTTAATTTCTTTTTCCCTCTTTTCATATTGTTCTTCAATGACAATAGTCTTTTCCATTGCTCTAATTTTTGTTGATATTTAAATTTTAGTCATTGACTTAAAATTAAGTTGCATAGAAAATTAGGGATTAATTTTTAACTTATAAACAAAAAAATTCATTAAATTACATAGCAGGTAGGCATTAAGATCATTTGCATTAATAGTGCTAAATTTTACTAATTTTATAAAAATGAAAAAATTATTAATTATTAATTAAAAACTTAAAAATTTAAAAAGAATTAATAATTTAAAAAGAATTTGATATAGAAAGGAAGCCGGGCCAGGCCGGCCTATTCCCACTCTCTTCTCCTTCCTTGCAGCCCGGGCGGGGCCCATTCTCTTTATTTTTTTTCCCCGGCCCAGGCCCCTCCTTACTCCCTCCTCCTTCTCCCCCGCTCACCCGCGGGAGACAGAGCACGCGAGGGACCGCCGTTCGTGCGAGGGACCGGCGACGCCGGAAGGGACCGCCGGCTAAAAGAGAAGAGCAGGCGGCGAAGTGACAAGGCTGCAGATCTGTCCAAAGCAGAGCACAGATCGGCGCCAGAGCAGGGAGGAGAAGAAGGGACCGCCGGTACAGCCCAAGGACCGGCCGGCGCGCGAGAGACCGGAGGCTAATGGGCCTCCTTCGATTGGACTCTTCCGCAGGTCGAGAGCCTATAAAAGGAGGCCTCTGGACGCTGACCGGGGAGTTCGGAGGGGTTTCAGGACAGAAGAGAGAAAAGAGAGGAAAAAAAGGTCCGCTGTGAGAAATCGAGAGAGAAACAGAGAACGAGCGAGTGTCCTCCGGCGACGGACACACACGAAACCCAGTCGACAACCTACCGACGTCAGCCCCCTTCCCGAGCCGAACCCACGGTAGGTCTTGGTTCGAATCCTGTTTGTTCTCCTTTCGGGTGCGTCGAGTTCCTGAGGATTCTGGCTCGGAGGCGCGCGAGGCGACCGGGCATTGTCCGATCTATCGAGCTCGCTCTCATTCGCCGCCCCCTAGCCGGTTAGGGAGCACCACCGACGGCCCCTTTTTTTTCCTCGTCGTTCTGTTTTTGTGCCCTGGTTTGGGCTTGCCGGACCGGGCTACCGTTGTCCGGTTCGTGCGAGTTCCGATCCCGACTATGTTATGCTTTGTTGCTGTTAGGCCTACGTTAGATGCTCGTTCGTGTTCTTTGTTGATGGCCGAGACTTGCTGATTTTCACGTTTGTACTGTGCGTAAATGAGTCGTCCCCATGGTCTGAGCTTGAGTTTCGGATATGTCTACCTTCTCCTCACTCCATGCCCACCACCTGCTCGACGGAATGCTTGAACTGTTGAAGATATACGAGGACCTGAGATTGTGATTGGATTGAGAAGATTGTGATTGGTATCAATCCAAGATTACAAGCGGTTATAATTGACAGATTATATTAATCCGAGATTGGATTTGATTTAATGTATCTTCATTTATTTTTTCCACAACTAGACATTCGTTGTACTACATATAGGAAGCTTGTACAATGTAAAACATACGACTAAATATACAAAAACTAGTCGTTTCCATCTTCTTGGCCTATTCCTCAAGCTCTAACATGGTATCAGAGCCATATTTTCTGACCTAGCTTCTGCAAATCACTCAAATTGCCTCCATTTTTTTTTATATGTTATTGCAAATTAAGCTGTGCAAAACAAATCAGCATTCGGTAGGAATTTGTTTCTCACATCATGGCCAAGAATAAGAACACAACCGAGAGAGGAAACTCTTCAATGGAGGAAAATCCGAACTCACCACAGAACAAAGAATTGGATCAAATTGATCCCACCAAAGACCAGCATTCTGCAGCTCAACATTTTGCCAAACCACTCTTTCTCCAGTTCATGTTTCCGACCCAACCCAATGGGCTTCTATACAGTGGTTTCCTATTCAAGGTCCATGGACTGTTGGGTCAAACCAGACATGTGCCTCATATGGCGCATCTGGAGACGAAGGAAATGCTAGTGTCGGGACGAGGTGGATTGGTCCAGGCCCTGAACCCATTTTGCAAGGACGAGGAGTGAATCCTTACCTGACTGTGGCACCCAGCTTTGTGCCGTATCCTGTTTCGGTTAACGGTGGTCGACTAGAGCTTGGCAACCCACTCTATACGTCTTCGGGGAACGGCCCCGAATTGAAACTCATCTCCTTATAGCTTAGTGGACCCAAAAACTACAGTATGTAGGCTCAAGATCTCCGACGGGCATTGGTCACGAAAGATAAAGATGGGTTCCTTGACGGAACCGTGCCTTTTTTGGCAGATGAATGCTCACGGCAACATTGGTGAAGATATAACCAGCTCATGCGGACGTGGATTGGTAATTGCTTGGCTCCTAAGGTAGACGCCGGGCTTCCACCAACTGAAGACTCAAAAGACAATTTGGGATAACATCCATGAGAAGTATGGAAAGCTTGACTAGATCAAAATCTTCTCCCTCACCCTAGCCATCTCGAAGCTGAAGCAAGGAAATCAGTTCGTGACAACATGCTTCAATTGACTCTCGGCCTTGTGGAATGAACTCGAGGCCGCCGAAGAGCAGCTCAAGGGGTTAGAGGAAATGCTTTGACAATATCGAGCGATACGAGAAAGGGAGAAAGCAACCTATTTTATACTAATATTAAATGAAAGCTACTCACATTTCAAGTCCCAAATCCTTGCGATGGAGTCGGTGCCTCCACTCGGGCGGATCTACCAATTGGCCGTCCAAGAAGAGAGCCAAAGGGCAATTGCGACCGAGCATGCACGAACTGGAGAAGGGATCGCCCTTGCTGTTCTCGGGTTTAGACCATCTTCAATTGGCCTCTTCTCGTCGGGGCTTTGCCGATTTCGGATCTGGGCAACCACCGATTGGCGGCCTTCCTCCTATCCTAGGTTCAACCGAGAAGCATCTTGGTCTCCATGGAGAATGGGGCCGTCGTTTTGTTGCTGCAACTCAAGGAGGAGAAGGAAGCCCTAATTCTTTTGGGATGGACTATTATGGACTCCAAAGATCCAATGGCTATTATTTAGCCATGGCTTTAGTTGAATCCAATGGCTCTCAACAAGCCATGATGGCACCTAATTTTAAAGCATTGCACGATCCTCGCAATGCCACATCATCCTTAGAAGGAAATATTAAAGGAAAAGGGAAATTATACTGCGATTATTGCAAGCGGTTACACCACACGGTGGAAACCTGTTGGAAATTACATGGCAAACCTAGGAAGAAAGGAAAGAAGGAATCATTAGCTAATCAAGTCACTGGGCACGATCGGTCGATTACCCAAAATCAGTATCAAAATCATGAGAGCATTGAGACAGTTGGAAATTTCTGATAAAAGGGCAAGCTTTTTAGGTACTTCATATTGTCTCAACTCTATTTCTCATAATGTATGAATTATTGATTCAGGTGCTAGTGACAATATTGTCTATGATAAAAGTCTTTTTGCTCATACCCATAAAAATCCTTTCACTATAACTGTGAAGCTTCCAAATGAAAATACCATAAATGTCACTAAAATAAGGACGGTAAATCTTAGTCCTTTGATTACCCTTCGAAATGTCCTTTATGTTTCTCAGTTTCAATTCAATCTTATCTTAGTATCAAAAGCTTGTGAGGACAATCCTTGACGTATTCTTTTTAATTCTGACACTTGTCTCTTTCAAGCCCTTTCGATTGGCAAACTGATGGGTTTGGATAGTCTTTCACAAGGATTGTATTTTTAGACCAATTTTCCCAAAAATTTTGATTTATCGCAATTTTCTATGAATAAAGAATCATTGTGTAATGTTACTACCAATGATAAAATTATTCTTTCCCGTCAACGTTTGGGCCATAGCACTTCTTTTCAGCATCCCCAATGCAAAATTTGTCCTCTTGCTAAATAATCACGTGCTTATTTTACCATAAGCAAATCTCGAGCTACGGATATTTTTTCTTTAATTTATGCAGATATATGGGGTCCCTATCACACCTCACATCATGATGAATTTCGATTCTTTCTTACCATTATAGATGATTATATTCGTGCTACATGGATTTTCCTTATGCAGTCAAAGACTCAAGCTCTTTCCCACCTAAAGTTATGCAAATAAATGGCACAAGCCTTTGGAATTCCAAATGGGTGAACACGTATTCCTGGAGGTATTACTGATGCAAGGCACTTCAAGATTTGGCAAGAATGGGAAGCTAAATCCGAGGTACGTTGGCCCCTTCAAGATTTTATAGCGAATTGGAACTTTGGCCTATCGTCTCGCGTTGCCACCGAGACTTACTAAAGTACATGACGTCTTTCATGTGTCAATGCCAAGGAAGTATGAACTTGATTCGACCCACGTGTTGAATTTCAAGAAAATAGATGTGGACAACAATGTGGATAACGAATCGAGCAAGTGTTATGGAATAAGACGATTCATTTAGTCAAAGTTGTTTGGCAACACCATGGGACGGATGGAGCCACAGGGGAAAGCGAAGAGATGATGAGGTGTCAACATCCCCACCTATTTGAGGAAGTGTTGTAATAGTTTAAATTTCAAGGACGAAATTTTTGCAAAAGAGAAAAAGTTCCGACATCCTGAAATTTGATCCATTTTCGAAATATATGAAATAGTTATTTCATCAATGAGCCGATGATTAATTTACTCGGAACTGATCACTCATAAGTTAATTAATCCATTGGGTGATGCTGTAAAGGGTTAAAATGCGACAGATTAGAGAATTTAATTAGGGATCGATCGCTTGACTTAAAAGATCAACAAGGGTCAATTCTACGCTGTTATAAGTCAATTAACGAATAGATATAAATCAATTTAACAGAAGAACATAGTCAGTTTGCGAGTGGTTCTACATTATTACGATATTCACGTTGAACGATGATAAACCGATTCCCTATTGACCTTGTACTCAAGATACGTAATTAAACCCTTACAATTAAATGACAATTGAAGGTCGTCCATGATTTGAAAATGCACAAACGTGGATAGAAATATTATCAATCACAGGTCAACTGCATGAAAACTCCTAAAAGTCATCCGATAGTTTAGGCCGTACTAATGACTTTAACTATGAAATTTAATTCAATTTCAGGTATCAAACTTTCTAGGATTTCGAGACTAACCCATTGGACGTCGCCCCATTGTTTGTCAAATTTATCGACAAGTTTAAAATTTTTGAAAAAGGGTTAATCAGATGAGAACTTGATGTCAGAAAGAGAAGCCGAGCCAAGCAAAGGCTGTTGGGCCTCACGCCCATGTGGATCGGCCAAGGAGACCCAAGTGAGGGCCAAATGAGCCACCAAGCCCATTTCAAGCTCAATTCAAGCAAACGAGCCCAAATTGGAATGTTTGGGAAAAAATGTGTGAAATGTGCAAAATGCCTTAGCAATGGGAGGAGAGGAATTTGAGAAATTATGTTGGATTTGCTAATGATGGATTTTGGGAAAAATCCTAAAAAGATCTATCTCTCCCCCCCCCCCCTCTTCCCCCTCACGCCTTTTCAGTCGAGCACTCCCCCTCCACCTTCTTTTTCACTTTTCATCTTCTTCATCTTCTTCTTCTCCCCATCTTCATTATCATCGCCATTCACCACTGCCATCCCCCCCTTTTTCACCGCCACTTAGGCCACCATGTTTTGCCTCCTGTCCGCGCCTCATTTGCCGCTGCTTGCGACCTCGAGCTGCTCGGCACTATTACCACGCCATCTTCATAACCGCCCCCTATATCGCCATTCAACCACCACCACTACACCATCCTTCGCCGCCGTCGCTTGCCCATGTCTCACACGTCATCCACTGTTGCCATTGTTCTGTCAGTTCATCGCCACCACCGAACCCTTAAGCAAGGTGGTCGTGAGTCTCAAAGCTCACCACGCCACCGCTGCCGTTGATGCCATAAGACCTGAGTTCTCGTCTCCGTCTTGACACCATTGTTGTGAACTTGCCGCCACCAATAAACCATGAGTTAACTCTTGATCCTTGATTAGGGAGTTAATTGTGTTTAGAGTTAAGTTTAGTTTAGGGCTAATGGTAGTTAGTGGCCTATAATGATGGTTTAGCCCTAACTATGGTTAAGGATGGATTAGATTAAGGCTAATTGTAATTAGTATTAGTTAAGTACGATTAGCTTAGTTGATCATGGTTAGCTTAATTAATTGCAATGATAATTTTCATTAATCGGAGTTAGACTAATTAACGACGATGTTTTAATTAGTTGTAATTAGTCTTAATTAATCTCGATTAGTGTAATTAATTGTTGTTAGCTTAATTAATCGCGATTAGCAATAATTAATGACGAATTGGTCGTAAAAGTACAATTTTATGCTTGATTTATTAGATGAGATTATGCATGATTCTGATTGTCTAAGCTTGTAATGCCATATGGATGATTGGCCAAATCATGTTCTACGTGCTAAATGAAATGATGGGGTTTTAAAATGAAAGCATGCAAAGTTTGGTGAGTTGATTTTAAGTACGTCACCACGTGCAATTATTTCATCGGACTTTTAAATGTAAAGATATTCTGAGATTTGTTATTTGAGCACAAATTCTTTTGCATTGGGCCGGTTGACGGCAAATAAAATTGGCTTGAATGTTGACGTGCTTGAGTAGTCACCTAATTGAACCTGTCAACCAACGGGAGTTTGGAGATGATGCCCGATGTTTATTTGATGCCGAGTCGCAGTTGAGGTTAGACCAATACTCCTTTATGATATACCATCTAGGTAGGGGTTCTAGACGATGCCATGCCCGATAGGGCAAGAAGATGTCCAGTCATGCCAGAAGACCGCCAACTCTTGTATTGGCCATAACCCGATGGGTCATAATAATCAGAACACGTGTAAATGATTGTATTGCATTGCACCTAATTATGCGATAAAACTGTAAGGTATAATATGGGACGGGTCAACTTGGTGCATGAGAGTTGTGTATTTTGATTATTGGCTATGCTTGATACATTGATATTAGCATATGTGATGTATTAATATGTAGAAGTATGCTGAGGCGAGGTAAGATTCTATGTTGTTGCATGCTTAGGTTGCCTTCAAGGCGAATTACCGTCTTAATCGAAGTTTAGAAGGTTGACTTGCTGAGATTTATATCTCACCCTATTGTTATTTATTATTTCCAAATACGTAGTATGGAGAACCTTCATGTTCAATTTGGGTCCCTCTGGAGACACGGGGTTGGCCTTGCGCTAGAGAAATTTTAAATTAACCCTAAACTTCTATTGGTTCTTGTAGAGGTTTGTAAATATAAAACTTGCTAGGATTGACAGTAAATAAATAAAAGTTAAAACCAAAAACCAACCGTCGATGTGACCCTGCAGGCTCCATAGTGGCGTTGACTTCACTTATTTCCCATAATCCAATGCTTTGTATTGCATGAAAACGAATTAATTTTTACTAATAGAGAGTTTAAAAAAAGAGAGTTAATATTGCAAAAAACTTTAAATTGGATCACATGTGATAAATTGGTGTACTCATCAACTATCACGTGTTATTTAACTTGACAATTCAACAGTAAAATGTAGTGTAAACTAACTAATAGTAGATTTGTCACAATTATACCAATTTCGAGTTTTCCGTAATATGAATCCGAAACGAATTGACTCTATTTATTAAGTTGATAAGAAAGTTAAAACAAATAATAATAACTCCCAGTGGTTGTGGTAGGCGCTTGTCGTATTCTACTTAATGCACACCTTCTTTGTTCTTTTTCAGTTAGTTACTTGGGATACAGAATTTGGTTTTCGTTTTCGGTGGAAGTCTGCTGGTTTAGAAATTAGGATTTACGAAGTTGCAGCAGATCTGCTGTTTTGCTTTGCCGGGTTGTAGTTGTAGTAGCAGCAGCGAATCACCCGCCTTTGATGCGGAACACTTCAATTTTCGTCGTGGGACGTCAACTTTATCAATATTTACTTGGCCCCCACCTCTCAGATCTCAGGGTGAGCAGATGAACCCATTGAGGTTTCGGTTTCAACTTGTTTGATTCTTTTGACATTAACCTAGGATCGTTTAGGGCATTGACTCATGATTCAGATCCACTGATGGAATGGAAGAAGTCTGCTGATGTGGGTAGACATGCAAGTATCGAGTTTCTCTTTCATCATTTCTCAAAGATGGGAAAGGTGAAGTTGGCCAACCATCATCCACACTAAAGACAGAAAAAATTCGTGTTGCTAAGAAAATTCTTGAGTAACAACATATAACAGGTCGAGCTCGCGAACAAAACACGTCCAGAGCAAGAACGTGCCACTTTGCACATTCGCCATTCAAACGAATGAAGAACTTCCATAATAGATTCCCTCCCTTGTAGTGGCAACCATCCCCATTGTTATTGTGTAAAGAGGAAAAAGTCGCAACATCATCTCTGTTCGAACAACAATATGGAAAGAAACAGCACGAATAAAACCACCAAACCACAAGCCACTGTCTTTAGGCTTTCCCCACTAATAAGTTCACAATGCACAATTACTGTGCTGCATAGACTACTTGTTTTCTTTATATTATATATACCTTCAGTTTCAAACGTAAGCGAACCAGAAACTTCGGAGAGAAATTTAAGAGCTAAAGCCCCAATTCTTTCGAGAACTAATTTACTTAGAACACAACAAACCATTTCTTACTCTCTCTTCTGCCAATCAGTATCCAGAAGTATTGGATAGAGATCATTAGCGGATGCAGACGAAGCGGTTCCAGTCCATAGCCCATCGGGGGACATACTCTTGGTGATATTCTCACCAAGTGCCTGATGTTCGTCACCTCTAAAATGCTTCCTCATGGCGTCAATTTTCTCCTCAGTCATGATAGCGCCCTCCGAGTCCAGCACCGGAATAGCAACCTTGCCTTCAAGCATGCTAACCACAGACGACATCAGCGGCCTAAGTGCTGGAGTCGCATTAGTGCACATCAGAGCTACCTTTATCAATGCCAGCGCCTCCTCTTTGTCAAAGTGAGAACTGAGCCTCCGATCAACTAGATCCATCAAATTTCCTCTCTCCTTCAAAAAGCATGCCTAGAAAATAAATGAAAAGTGAAGATATTTCCCTTTCCAGACTTCAAGTAATGACCAGTTGCAAAATATGTTCTAAATAATAAAACACGAAGAAGGAAATATATTATGTCCCTTGATTATTACACAACAAATGTAGTTGATAAGCACCTGCTAGTTTTTTATTTTTGTTAAGGAGCACCTGCTAGTTTTTCATCTTCGTTATAGGGTATAAATGGATAAAAAGAATTGAATGAGTCAATGTGGATCGAACATAATTTCTTTACTGATTAAAAAATAGAAGAAGAAGTTAGTAACTCCAACATCACTTAGTAATGGATAAAAGGTTGCCAAAAAACTACCAACATTGCTTTAAATTCGCCAGCTCTTATTGAGTTTTATCGGCACGAATTATTTTCCAGTGTCGTTACATGAAATGGTAGACAAGCCCTTCAATGTTTTACACCATCCATTGCCTTCTACTCTCAATTCTAGTTTAACAAGAATACATGATTATGCAACTCAGGCGGCAATCAGATTTAACGATGACTAACAAATAATTGTTTTTTCTAATGATTGTTTACTCAAAGCAATACAAAATCTAACTTAAGGACTCAATTATATGAATGTGAAAAAAGTTATACCTCAATCGAAAGTATATGGATATTCTGGTCAAGACATGGTCTTGAAAACTTTTTAATTTACCCGTAATTGCCAAAATTCAATAGTAGTCGAAGGACTTGTTTGATGCTAATGAAACTACAGGGAGCATGAATGTCAAGCATAAAAATATAAAAACTAAGACTGAACTATCCCAAATTTAAAGGACCCCAAATTTCAAGGATACAAAAAAAGATTCTACATGAAAATTCAGTGTAGATCAACATAATAAGAAGAATTGGATTAATTTGAAATGACAAATTGCACTTAACAGCATAACAATTCTTAAGTAGGTTTCAATAGCTGGTAATTGTAAACTCCTTTGCAACCATTAAAGTGCATGTGAGGACTTTTATACTACGCTCACGCTTCCATAATCCATTTTCCACCGACACAAGCAGATATAGATATGGATACGATCATAATTGAAATGATAGAGTTGATTACCCAATCAAGTATATAAAAGCATTCCTCATTTTTTTGGGAACCAGTGTTGCTCTGGCCACTAACAACTTCTAAGGCAACGATGCCAAAACTATAGATGTCAGCTTTGTCAGTGAGGTAACCATGCATTGCATACTCAGGTGCCATATATCCACTGCACAACAAGAAAAGAGCTTGTGTTTGTAATGAGGTAACTACCTTAAATAGCACATACTTAATATTCCTAAAATTCAAAAGAAAGAGACATTCCTAAATTTGAAGCTATAGAGGAAAAAAACAAGCGCATCCTAAAATTTTCTGATAGAATACACTGAGAATATTTCAAGAAAAAAAAAAGACCATTGTTGTTCTATATGGTTATCAGGCTCCATAGATGACTTTATAACTTGGAAAAGAGGTATTCTGACCGAAAAATGATTTTGAAATTCACTTGAAAGTGCATCATCTATGTTAATGTCATGTGAGACATATTTACTAAAATTGTGTTTTTCATACATAGGAGGATATACAGATAATTTATATTGAAATTTTTAACTTACAGTAGTTGTTGTTCATTAAATTGTTTTGCATTAAGTTGTTTGTCAATGGGAAACATAATAAAAAAAAAATTAAATTATGCATCAATATAGACTGTTAAAATGTACTGCATCATAATTGTCTCATAATAATTTCACAAGCTTTTTGTCCGAGTGAACGCATTAAGTAGGGCACATTGAATTACCATACGAAATGTTTATCTTGAATTGTTCTTATTGCAGTAAATGGAGCACATGGGATATTATCAATCTTTAGGAGGATATGAACTTTCTGGAAATTGCATTAGATTATATGAGTTTGTTGAGATAATGGAAATTAGTTAATGTTATAGTTCTTTTTTGTTGAATTAATGTTAGAGTTAGTAGAATGAACTTACAATTATCTTTTCCCTAATTAATCACATTCTTTTCACAAACAAGTTGACTTTTCACATGTGTTAACGCAAACGTTTGAAACATGTGAACATTATTTATGTTTTTTCATGCGTACACAATAGAAACATGGGTGAATTAGCTCTATTACCTATAATACTAAGTTTAATTCAAAGTAACATTTACATAAGTCATTATCAGAGTGTCATTACTTAATGGTAGAGTATGTGAAATAACTTATATTTTTTCCTTAATTAACGTGAAGAGTGGTGGGACACACATAAAGCTTTGTGGTTAAGCCAAATTTGTTGAGCACCATGCTTTGGGATGATGTGAATGCACCACAAAGCTCCATTCAATTCACTTTTCTCAAATCAGACTAAATGTTTCTATTCCATGCTTCTATGTTGTCACTGGCTCCTACTTAGGTTAACAGGAACAAAAGGCAAGAAACTTACTAAGTTCCAGCAATCTTGGTGCTAATATGTGTGTTGTCCTCCTCATCAAGCTTTGCTAAACCAAAATCTGATATTTTAGGGTTGAGATCTTTATCCAGTAAAACATTGGTAGCTTTGATGTCTCTATGCACAATCTTTAGCCTTGATTCTTCATGAAGATATGCCAAGCCCCTGGCAATACCCACACATATCTTGTGCCTTGTCCACCAATCCAATTTTAACTGAAATTCTTCAGGACCTTCATTTGTATCAAAAGACATCAAAGCTACTTTAATCATGTCTCATCAGCTGAAGTCAATGAAGAAAGTGTGATATCAAATTACCAAATAAAGCACGAGCAAGACTGTTATTTTCCATGTACTCATAAACCAACAAAAGTTGATTTCCTTCAATGCAGCATCCATAAAGTTTCACAAGATGCGGATGTTGAAGAGCAGAAATCATCCCAATCTCAGTCACAAACTCACGATTTCCTTGCTTGGATTTTGATGAAAGCTGCTTCTTGCTATAGTCGTGCCATCTGACAGAAGACCCTGCAATTGAACTTTGGCATCAGATCCATGCTATCAAGATTCGGTTACATTGAAGGCTGCCTTCTTCAAATCTTTTCCGAGAGCAATTCGAGGAAGTTGGTTCAGCGATATTCCTATATACCTTGTACACAGAACCAAAACCACCTTCTCCAATCTTATTGGCAACATCAAAATTGTTTGTGGCAGCTTTAATCTGTCGCAAGGTAAATGAACCAATTTGCAATGCTAGAACCTTCAAATCTGCACAAGGTTTTGGATCTTTTAAGAATTTGGAGTCAACAGCTAAAGTATGTAATCTACCATCTAACAAAGGCGTAGCAATTCATTCTCAATGTACCGGAAAACCTCATAATGACTATTTGGTCTGAGCAAGTTCAGTACTGAATATTTTAGCATCTTGAAATTTATTTTTTATATACTTTGGCATTGGTTGGCAGTATGTACTTTGAAAAAAAGAAGAAGAAAGGATGTCTTCAGGGTATTTAGTAGTGGGGGAAAGGAAAAATCATAGAAAAAGCTCAATTTGGATAAGTAAGGCAAGGTATGTATGTTTCGATGTCTTGTATATAAAAAGTTCTGATATTTATTTTTGATGTCTTGAAACGTAGATTTAGTACATATATGGTCGATTGCCACCCCCAAGTATACCCAACACACACACACACACACACACACACACACTATCCCTTCATTTTTTGGATTTCCAAATAAGAGTTTAGTGAACCAAATGGATCAAGGACTCTTTAGCTGTATCATGGCTTAATAATAATAATTTGTTTTCTTCAGTGTCAAGTCAAATTTCCAATGGAATGCACAAATTTCATGCAATATTTACTAGGGATTCATGTAATCTAGTTGCGTATTAATGATGCATCATGCATCATGATTACCCTTCCCCCCACGAGGAGGAGGAGGAGGAGGAGTGACAATGCACAAATGTCATGCAACAATAGTTTTGCTGGGGATCCATGTAACCTTGTTGCAGTATTAATGACACATTGTGATTACCCTTCCCCACCACAAAAGGTAAGAAGAACAGTGGTGCACCAACAGTTTAACAGGACAACTGTGTGCAGAAGAAGAGGAGTGACGCGCCAACAGTTTGATAGGACAACTGTGTGATCTAGCTGATATATAAAAGGTGCAACGTGACTACCCCCCTCCCCCACCAGAATAGGGAACAGGGACAATGTATTCACAGTGCATAACATTCTTGTATATCTTGACAGATATATGTGAACTAAATATCAAAGACTCCAGGGAAGCAACTACCTTGTGTCATTCCATCTTTACGTCCAAGACGTCCTCTCCACCAAAGGATAACCCGGATAAGAAAAACTACAAAAACTATAGTAGCCACAATCCCGACCACTGTGCCTGCAGATATGCTGGTTGAATCTGGTGAATTGGGCAATTTTTGTGAGGGTTCAAAGTCTGCAGTGAAACTATCAGATTAATGAGCAAAGGAAGATATCTCCTTTGGAACATAATACTAAATAAAAAGGGACAAAAAGAAAAGAAAAAAAATCTACTCTTCATTCTCAAAGCTGTACTATATAATAATGCAGGTGCAATGGTCACTGATCCATAGCAGAAAAGTGAACAAGGCTATTGTTTCATAGTCTGAATAGAAGGATTAAAGATACACAGAGCAAACATTCTCAGAGAGAAAGAAAACAAAGCAAACCATAGCCAATTTTTGACTCTTAAGAGAACAATAATAGATCCTGGTCAGCTACTGTAGAAATTTATCTGATCAATTGTAACAGATGCCAATGGCCTGAATCCAAGAGTGGACATTTGCAACCAAACCAGGTAGCTGAATTGCCTATTGATGACTTCTGGTGCAAGACAAAACACACGTATTTGTTTCCAATATGAATGCGAGTAACTTTCTCAATAGAGAAGCACCAAGTGAAACATGGAATTGTCTATCTGCATACCAGGATAGACAGAGATAGCAGCTATAAGAGGACCATAGACGACTTTCCTAAGTATAGCGTCGGTTCCTTTCCCAGCCCAATATAAGCGTATCTCCAGAGTGCTCTTGTTCACGTTGGCAGTGAAATTTCTTATGACCTCCTTTCCAACTCCACCTGCTTCAATCGCAATGTTGAAATCTTTCCACACCAATTTTCCCTGAAATAATGTTTAATAGATTTGTTGAGTGTCTCAACACTGAACAAGGTAAACTTTCGGTTTCAATAGAACGTACAAGTTGTGAAAAGATCATGATTTGCAAATACAAGGTATTTAGATAAAACAACCCAACCGTAACACATTGAACGCTTTATATGCTTTACATATTAGAATCAGCTGTACATAATGCCCAAATTTACCTGTATATAAACATTAAAAGCTCGCCTTCCAAGGCTTGTATAACTTTTACTGCCGGTGAACATTATCTCGGCAAAATGAAGGCTTACATTGTAGGTCCCGTTCATCAGACAAAAAGCATAATAAGTTAGAGATATTGGAGAAAGCCGTGCATTTATGTAAAGCTGGGCATTGTTTGTGGACAGTACGGATACATTGTCAGCTATATATATCTCTGATTCAATTTTGTCATCAAGGAAGTGGCCAGTGCCACTGTAACCCCAGTAACGTCCACTTGGGAAGGAACTGAAAGCAGCTGCAAGAGGCCCTCGATCAGCACTGTACGTGTTGTTCCCTATTGTTACTTCGCTCCCACCACAATTTATGAAGAGATTATGCAAATCTGGAAGGAGTACAGCCACAAAGAGAAAAATCAAGTTTTTCTTTTTCTTAATACGGAGTGGACTTTCCAGACACGCTAGGTAAACTAGCGTTCCCTTATCAAAAGATCACATAGAAACCCCCAGGTTTTTAAGCAAGACATTAATTCATGGAGGCGGCTTTTAAAAATATCTAGAGTAATGATGCATTAATCATCAAATATTGACACAATAGCCCAGAGGAGAGTTGATAAGGAAATCAATTTGATAAGAAAATACAGAGTACGATGCAGTATCAGGGTTTGATGATAATGATAGGATATACAGCAGATCAACTTACATTTTAAACAATGTTGACCTTTCGAACATGCGGCAAGCCCACTTGTGACAGGATATGAGGTTCTGAGCAAGTCAACAAAGATTTTAATGTTACCATCATCATCATTCTGAATGAAGTTCCATGCTATGTACATAAACAACTAAAATGCAGGTTCTTCGAAATCCAAGTCTCTTGGTGAAAAAATTAATCTCAAACATACATATTGTCAACCGCCAAGCTTGCGAACAAGTTGCTGTAGAGAAAAGACAAAATCAACGTTCAGTAGAGAAATGAAAATTTTGTGCACTTGCAGGATTATAAGTCACTCGTAACCGCACATTTGAGGGGAGCCCAGACTTAAACTGAAGGAAATAGTACATACACAGATCCTTCTTCACATCCTGAGTCTGTAGCTTCAAAGTTGTTGTATGATAGATCACTACACAGAGAAATAGTCAGCCGTTTTTGAAAGATACACTAAAAGACATTTTATCAAATGATTATTATGTACAAAAATGCAGACCAGTTGCAAAATATGGACAGGTAAGGCAAGTTATAAGGCGAAAGCATCACCAGATGATGAAAGCAATAGTCCATCTTTATTCAAGATATTTTATTTCGGAGAACTGCTTATGTGAATATTTTTAATTTACTATGAGAATAACAATCTGTTTTGAGCAAAAAAATATAAATAACAAATAATTAGAAAGTTGTGGGGTTCACTTATTTAAGAATTTGAACTCCCAATATACTCTTATTTTAACAATAGTCCAAAGATTGTTACACACTAACAGAGAAAGACTAATTGGAGTGAACAGAGACTTTAGATCTAGTCGGAGTGCACAAATGCATGTTTACATAGTAATAGTAGAACGGACATGATGTATAAGGAAAAGAGGCAAAAATAGAATTATGATTCCAACGACTACAAAGTCGAATCTTCTTATTAAGGAATATGCAGACCACCCTTTAAAAATTTAAACTTCCTCATAAGAGCTTCATTCTGGCGCCCATAGGATAATATCAACTTTCTCCTAGGCACACTTATTTTGGTTGTAGAGTTCCTCAAATACACAAACCCATAATCATTGTTATCATAAAGAAATAGCTCAAGCAAGTAATCATACTGTGCAGGTGATGCGTTGTGCAAATTTTCAAAGAGAATTTATGGGAAGCAAAGGTTTTCCAAATGTTAGTTTTATCATTCCAAGAGGTTTGAAAAAATCTAGAGCTGGGAGGGGTTTTTTGTAGAGGGGGAAAGTGGGGCCAACTTGGCACTTCCAAGAAAATCCACTTTATTTTCTGTCATGCTTACCATACAATTCAGCCTCTTGTCTTGCCTGTAGCATTTCAAAAAACAGATCCCAACAAGGAGAAAGGTACTTATGATGTTTCTGTTAAACTCCTTAGGCTACAAACTATAAAGATGCAAGATGGGAATGCACAATTGCTTACTACAGTGCAAGATTAGCAAGAAAGAGCTAGAAGCAAGTGCGGGATTAAGCAAGACAATTTTTCAAACAGCGAAGCTTACACATTTTTTTCACTCTTCAGGATCCAATCAGGGACTGCTCCAGTCAATTGGTTTCCAGTCAGATAGCTAAACAATATTATTTGATTGAGTCAGTTCCTCGTGTACTCTATGCACTCAAACTGAAAACTTATAGAGTTATACCTTGAAAACGCATTATTTAGCAGATTAGAAGCATTTAATTATTAGTGGTGTAGAAAAAAAAATCAATTAACTAGTAATATCAATATAGAGCTTTCAGCTAGAGATGAAAGATAAAGGAAATCAATGACAGAGGAAACACTAGATCCTAGCAAAACTTGGAGTGCATGGGAAAGAATTACCATAACACTAGTACAGAAAGCTAAACATAATGAAGGATACACTCATACTAGCTTATTAAATATTTCCTCGCAATAATGTTCTTGTCCTTCTAAGACATAAAATAAATAAGGCTTAATACCTTGAAAAACCCCAAACTGGTATATTTGTGACAAATTTACCAAAAACTATTTTTTTGACCATGAAAAACCCCAAACTGGTACACTTGTGACAAATTTACCCCGATGACCAAAAACCATAAACGGTACATTTATAACAAATTTACCCCAAACTAATTTATTCGACTACAAAAAACCCCAAACTGATAAATTTGTAACAAATATACCATTAGCTAAATTGGATTAATACCACAAAAAAATCACAAAAATTGTAAAATGTGACAAACCGATCATAAAATCCCAAATTGGTATACTAATTAATTTTCACGTGTCATTTAACTTAATAATTTAACAATAAAATTTAACAAAAACTAATATAGGGTAAATTTGTCACAAGTGTACCAGTTTTGGGTAAATTTGTCAAAAGTATACCAATTTGGGGTTTTGGTGGTCAAAAATAATTTTGGGTAAATTTGTCACGGGTGTACCAGTTTGGAGTTTTTTAGGGTATTAGCCCAATAAATAATGAGGGAAGATGTGCCAATGTCAAAACAGTCATTTTCAAGAATAGGGACAAGACATCAAGCTCCTAGCTGCAGACGTTCTAATCACCACGTGAGAATTGCACTCACCAAACAATCTAGGGCCATTGTTATGGAAAGAACCAAAGAGAGAGCCTAAGGACTTTTGCTATGTTAAATCTCCTATTCATCATAAAACAGGTGCACTGTACAAGCATTAAGTACATACACATTCAATCTGTCAAATACTTAAGTAACACTGATCCATTTAATCTTTTCCAGCCTAAACAAGTAACTCTATTGAAACTTGTGAATCATGCCCTTTAAGCAACATAATAACATTGATCTATGCCTGCTCCAAGACTAGAGTCCCACCAAAATAATTACTTGACAATAATCATAACTTCATAACCCAATTTATTGTAAACTTAAGATGGTGCAATGATAAGTATTCGCGACACGAGGACTTTGAGAGTTGTAAATTGGATTTATTATCATGGTCTGAGTTCTACTGATAGCTCGACTACTTTACTATAAAAAGCTGCCTATAGCTTGGCCACTAGAACAATTTGGGATTTTAGATTCTTCTATAAAATACGGAAAAGAAGCCTCATTTCTGCATCGAAGTACTTACATATAATCCACCACTTCCAGACTGCTGAAGGAGCTAGGGATTATTCCACTCAGTTTATTGAAGCTGAGGTCTCTGCAAAGCAATTTAATGTGAAGGAGACAATTATAATGAGAAGATAGTTTTAACCGACTCCTACTGGACACTCTTTGTGCATACTTCAGAGGATTGTACAAACACAGACTCCATCAATGAACATACATGTCCAGTTCAAATGATTAGACATACAGGTCAACTGCCTAGTGCCTACGCTTTCTACTGGACATTCATTTCCAGAGGCATTCATCACTAAAATCCAAGTTTCAAGTTATCACATGTTGTAGCCATACAAAACTTCTGCTGTAAATTTTCTGACGTAAATCAAATTTACAAATTGGAAATGTCAATTCATATAACTAGAAATGCTACTTGAGTGCTAAATTGAATGCATCCCGAGGAATGTAACATATTATAGTTTAAATCGGGAGATTTATCTAATAGGACCAAAACTAAAGCAAATCATAATCTACTGAGCAGATCTCCTTCATAACAATTTATTCATGAATAAAGGGATGAGGACTAAATATTAGGGTGCTTAGAAAGTACAATATCAGCTTGAGTGAATAAAAAATAAAAAATAAAAATAAAGTGAGGATTTCAAAATACAGGAAAGCATGATTCTGCAATTCGATATAAATATCAATGGAGAAATTAAAACCCAGTCGAACCGAGAAAAGGAAATGGAGTATATGATAAACCACTGCAGAACCATAGAAATCCGGTTATCCAAAATGGCAAAAAAGCAAAGAATAACCGCTGCTTGTTGATGATGACAGAATGGCAAAAAAGTGTTGTTTAATGTAGCATTTATAAAATCTTACAGAGATGACCAGATGAAGGAGAAGAATTGGCTTATATAGAGATGCACATGAAGGCATACTCTTGTTTGAAATAAGAACGTCATGGCTGACAAATATACGGCAGTCGAGCATGAAACTCCAGTTAAGGCTGAGATTCGAGAATGTAAACCACTAGAAGGAAAGAGTCCAAACAATCAATCACTAGAAGTCTCCATTTTGCATTAATGATCTTAAGAAGATAAGATAACAAATCAAAGGAAAAGTGAATTAGACGAGATGGGCACCATAGCTGAGATAAGAATTCTTGTGGTTTCTCTTCCTGGAAAAGTGAAAACAAAGAGAGAAAATGTCCATATACTTCTGAGTGAAACTTTATATTCTACAGCAGAGACCACAATCACCAGAGAGTTAAATGCCACATCACAATTCACAATTCACAAATTCAGCAATATCAATAGAAAAGATCAAAACTCCATTGAAGTCGGTAAGGGACCTTCAAGCCATCTTAAATATAACTGTAACCTATAGTCAATTATAAACTAGTAGAAAATCACTCATTAAGGGTAAAATTATCTATTCTCCTAGGAATAGGAACAGGAACAGGAGAAAGCTGTTTTCCACTCACAATACTTGTAGATTTGTCATTGCTGCTAGATAACCAGGTAGCTCTCCTGTGAGATTGCAGTTCCTCATAATCCTATAAGAAAATGGCATTGATATTGTCACATTGCTAAGACAGTTTGGCTCTTTTGCATAAAGTAAACTATCTGTGAAGGAACATTGGTCTCACAATGTCTTGATATTTGCACTGTTAAGTTGTGGAACTCGGGACTCGGGTCCATCGAGGTCACTTATTCTCCTGCATATCAAAATCAAATAGGGAACTTTATTTGATCAATACCATCTTAAAGAAAGAGAGATCAATTGAACTGCCAAAGCTCCATACTGACAAGTCAGACAATTTCTTCAAAAGTTCAATCCCAGAGGGAATTGGCCCTTGCAATCCACTTCCTTGAATGACCCTGATGATACAATTCACAGATTATATTATCTTAGGAGTATATCTATATTGACCGACTTAAGAGGTGAAGAAGCGTTAAGCCTTACAGTTTTTCGAGATTTGTCAAGTTTTGAATAAAATCAGGTATCTTTCCCATGAACTGATTATCACCGAGTCGCCTACAGTGCATTAAACTACAAGATTGATATGCAGAAGAAAGGATAGAAATCTGTAAATATCAGTAGAGTTTGTGGAAACTGGAAACTAACAGGTCCTGCAATGCCATCAATTTAACAAATGTTTTGGGCAGCTCCCCGGTGAAATTATTTGACGTAAGGTACCTAAAACAAGAAAAACCGATGGTATCACATTGGTTAATTGAACTTGAATGCTAATCTCTCAACAGACCAATGGATATAATTCCCTCGCCAGACACAAAATCATCAGCGAATAAAATGTGACATCCGGATTTTCGCCGGATCTCGAGTACGTAACGGTTCGTGACAGGTCAACGAATTTGTCGTCGGACTGCGTCATTGGCGCCACTTTCGACCGTCGTTTCATCATTTCCATCACCAGACCCAGACATCAAATAGTCTTATAATGTACCATCGTAGTCACGTCTTTGCCGCATCGAGATGATCCGACTTTTGTATAGCTTATCATCTCGTCGAAAATCTTCTTACGTAACTCTCGAGACCAGCCCTTCCACATTTGTACCTTCCTAAAGCAAACCTTTCGTGCAAGCACCCGACGTCTCTAGATACACACCCATTCGGTGACGAACAAGATGGGGATCTTACCATGCATGAAGGGCCATGCAATCACACTAACCATTTCTCCTCCATGCGACACATTAAGACATACGTGCATGGAATGGTCCCTTAGTTGGCTGATGATTTAGATAAGTTGACTCACTTAGTCAACTAAGAGAAGCTACGTCCACTATCATGCATGCAAGGAGGGAGAGCCACGTCCCTCTTCCATGCAACAAGCGGAGACGTCGGCATCAAGCTGCTTCTTCAATTGACCGCCACTAAGACCTCTTTCGGTTGACCCATGTGGTCAATTAACGGAGGGACACGCCGCTGCATGCAGAAGGAGAGTTGGCGACCAAAATTCTTCAAGGACAGCCACGCACTGCTCGAGCTGTCCTCGTCTCTTCGCTGCCACCAAGGAGGGCGGTTGTTGACTGGATTAGTCAACCCGCGGGAGGAACGAAACCAGCTACAGAAGCAGCGAGCAAGGGAGAGACACGTCCCTTGCATGGGACGTGCGAGCTGTCTCACGCCCGGCCACGAGTCCCTCGGCTGTCCTCGCTGCGTGCTGCCACGAAGTGGAGGAATTGTTGAATAAGAAAGTCAACAATGAAGAGGGCAGCGATTTCCTTCTTCATTCGGCGAAGACCAACGCAATTCCCTCATTTTTCTTCGACGCCAGTCTCTTCTTCCCTCTCACGCTCGGCCGCTCCATTTTCCTCGACAGCAAACTTTCAGCGATTTCCACCTAAGGTTTTAACGTCGTTCCGCCCGTGCTTCGTCGACCACTCGCACCACCCAAGCCACCAACCTCCCGCGCCGTTGTAGGCTTGAGTTTCAGTCGCCATTGTGTCGTTATCGTTGTGAACCGGTGTATTTGCTAGCCCGGTGAGTTTAGGCACTAAACTTTTCTTAGTAGGCTAATGGCGTTTAAGAGGTGCTTAGATTTATTTAAGTGCAATTAGTTTAATTATTAAATACTTTTCCGAAAATTAGGCCGGGATAGCTAGTGATCGGAATTTTGTGCCGATTGCAATGATGTGGTTAATTTCTGCAATTGATTGTTAAATTGTGAAAATTGAGTGCTGATTGGAAATTTGGTCATTTATTTCAATATTTGTGAATTTCAATATTTATTCAAAAATTCCGAGTGTAGGGTTTTAAACACCGAAAATGGTTTTATATACTATATAAACCAGTGGAATTTTGAAAAAAATGTTATGAATTTTCTAGGTCCAATCTAACTATGTACCCACACATGACTATTTTTCATCGGAAGTTTTTAATACGATGAAAATAGGCTAGGAACACTATTTTAATTTAGGCATTTGAGTG
Source organism: Eucalyptus grandis (assembly GCF_016545825.1). Taxonomy (NCBI): domain Eukaryota; kingdom Viridiplantae; phylum Streptophyta; class Magnoliopsida; order Myrtales; family Myrtaceae; genus Eucalyptus; species Eucalyptus grandis. Next base: position 15,423,681 of record NC_052617.1, on the reverse strand, counting down.
CAATGCACGGTGTCCTGAGCTGAGATTGATTGGTCGTGTGTTGGTTAAGAGAACCCGTCCCCGAACTATGTCGGATGGGCGTTATCCTATATGGGTTACCCATTCATTGGGTTTCGGGTCACGATGGGTCACGGACCTATGCCCTTGGAGGAAAGCCATCTTTGAGAGACGTAGCTGTGCTCAATGGGGTGAAACGATGTCTGGCTACGCCAGTAGACTGCCGAACTTCAAGTAGGCCGTGCCCTAGAGCGGGCGTAATTATCAATTGTGTGAGCGTGTTGAGTGAAATATCTGCACTAGATTATGGGACAAAATTGTGTGACATGAAATGAGACGTGTCGTAACAATTTGGCTCTATAATCAGGACCCTTGTGCTGATTTGAGAGTTGAGTGTGGCGTTCCAGTTGTTGGAGCTTAATTATTGCTCATATTGGTATGGCTATCTGTGATATAAACTGTATTGACCTACAGGGTGAATCTGAGACGAGGTAAGTCCTTTATGCTAAATGCGTGATTCTGTGGTTAGGATGCCTCTAGGCATATTACCCTCCTAATCGGGGTTTAGAGTATGGACTCGCTGAGATTTATATCTCACCCCATTGTGGGACAATTTTTCAGGGTCATTGAGTGGAGGACTTGGAGTCGAGAGGAGGTGATGTGAAGTGTAGGTCAGTTAGGATCGTTTCATTTTAGAAAGCCAGACCTTATAGTCTTTTGGCCATAGACTTGTACATGACTCAATTGGTTTATGAAAGTATGTTTTGTTTGTAAATTTGTTGTCCTACTATTCTATCCCGAGATGATTACTGTCAAGGGATTTATTTTCGCTTCTGCATGTGCTTAAAAATGAATGGGTTGGCGACTCGTCCTGGAAAGTCGTAAAATATTATTGACCAAAGAGGGATGGGCACGCACTCGAGGTTTGGGGCATGACATAAAAACTCGATGCCTAACACAGGAATTTGAATCAAGAGACTCACAATTTATTTAACTGGGATAGGTACCCCAGCTCTGGAGGTAGAGGTCCAGAAAGCCAATTGATCTCAACGTTTCTGAGCGGAAGAGAGTTGATATTCTCAGCATCGATCAACTTTAACACAGCGAAGAAGCCAAATGCGAGAGGCAGGATGAGTGATCACTTACAATTCCTGAAGTGTGGATATGTTTCCCAGCTCCTTCGGGATTGGACCAGTCAATCGGTTTCCGTGTAGAGAACTGCACCCACATCATCCCGTTTCCCCCAATCAATAGAAGAGACACTCGCATCTCTATGCCGCAATGCGCGTCAGAGAGAGAGAGAGAGAGAGAGAGAGAGAGAGAGAGAGAGAGAGAGAGAGAGAGAGAGAGAGAGCACATACATGTAGACCAGGTTCGTAGAGCCCCATTCTATCGGAATTGTGCCGCTCAGGTAGTTGCGGGTGACATCACTGTTTACAGAGACAGATGCTTGTGAAGAAGAAGAAGAATAATGGATAACGGAGAAAGAAGAATAAAGAGGCTTACAACTTTTCGAGGTAAGGCAATCTGAATAGTCGCGGTGGGAGAGTGCCGGGAAGCGACTGAGATTTGAGTACTCTGTTTTCACATGACAAAAATGATTTTGGAGAATGGCTACATACATTATACATCTACATACCAATTGATTAAAAAAAAAAAATCTTAGAATTGCCCCACAAAAAGAAAATATAGCTAACGGGAAAAAAAAAAACAAGCATGACTTAGAGCAGTGTCATTTCGTGCATGGCAATTATATAATCGCTCATTTGGTTGTAACGATGAAATAAGATTATAATGTAATTGAAATTGAAATTTTTTGTTTAAATAACTATAATACCATTACGCTATTTACTTTCATGAAAACATTTGTAATAGGGGGAAACGGAATTTTTAAAATACCCCTAAAACCAGAGTTAAAGAAAATAATTAATTATTCCTTTAATACTCAATCATAGTCCATGAGTTTAACACTCATACCAATCACTAGATATATAATTTATTAAGATAAATATAATTTTATAGTAATTATAACTTTAGCATCCAATCATAAAATGTAATACCCCATTTATATTCAAGATATTACAATTAATATATACATTTTTATCTATTATTCAAAATTTAACTTATGAGTATGATTTAGATTTAAGCATTAATGTGATTTATTATCAAAACAAATATAATCTATTACACGATATGTGATTTATTATCAAAACAAATATAATCTATTACACGATAAACAGTATGGTTGAAGTAATAATAATAATAGAGAAAGTGGATTGTGAACAGAATAAACAACGTGATTACTTGAGGATTTAGTAGCCAACTACATTTTTTTTCCTCATTCTTAAAATTTATTTATATTCTTCCTTATTGCATAACCTAAATGTATGATTTAGATATTACAATTAATATATACATTTTTATTTATTATTCAAAATTTAACTTATGAGTATGATTTAGATTTTTTTGGTCAAAAAGTATGATTTAGATTTAAGCATTAATGTGATTTATTATCAAACCAAATATAATCTATTACACGATAAACAATATGATTGAAGTAATAATAATAGAGAAAGTGGATTGTGAACAGAATAAACAACGTGATTACTTGAGGATTTATTAGCCAACTACATTTTTTTCCTCATTCTTAAAATTTATTTATATTCTTCCTTATTGTGTAACCTAAATGTATTATTTGAATACATGTATAAGAAAGACGATGAGATTTTATTAATTGAATACACACATAATTGGGTAATCTTATTGCTTGAGATTTGTCTAATGATGTTTTCCTTTTAAACATCCATTCAGCCCCCCAAAAAAAAAGTTATTCTTTAAAAAAATGCGATAGGTACTCCTTGAATAGTTTTCGTTTTTATCGTTCGATATAGTATCCGTTTTCAACATTATCAGTTTTCCTTGATTTCAAACTTTTAATCTAAATCGAGGTAATAGATACAAGTATTTCATAAATAAAATTGAGAGAGCTATTACAATGGTACGACAAAAATAGCTTTCTGGGGATGAAATTATAGAGACGGCACAATACTTTGTAGCAAAATTAAAGCCAAGGCAACGGAATTGAGTTCGTTGCCATAAGCTCAATCTACGACCATAAAGCAATATACTAAACCATTTTTTTTCTCTCAAAAGGACCACGTTTATTGAAGCTTAACTCATGAAATAGGTTGGCCTTCGTCATTGTGGGCTTTGGCATTAAATTCTTATCTTCTTCTTCTTCTTTTTTCATATGGAATGTTTCAAATATTTTGCTCAACTAAGTGTCATATAAACCATAGAGTGACCAATTGGCCTCCAAAGTTACTCTGCAAAGGATTAATTGTGATTTAAATAGAATATCTTTTACATCCTGATTAAATACTAACTACTCAGTTAACTTCTTCAAATGTGAGATTTTTGTCCCACATTAGAGTTTCTCTTCTCCTTAGTGTAGATTATAACCCAACGAAGTCCTAGGATTGGTCAACATCTACATCAGGTGTTTCGTCCATTAGATTTATATAATATAAAGATGGACGAAATTCTAACTAAAAAAGTGAATTAAATCATTATACCATTATCACGATCGCGTGCTCTCTCTCTATCATAAATAGGACTTCTTCTTCTTCTTTTTTAAAGAAAAAAGAAAAAGCATGCCAGATCTAGGCCTAGAAGCCCGAACCTATGTTTGGAGGTTGAACTCGAGACCTCAATGCCTGCAGTTGCAGTTGAGACCCAAGTTCTCAAGCCAAGGACCAGAAGATTAGGATTTGCAGCCCAAGTGCTTGGCCCTTAGGGTATTGTGCTGCCCTCCCATGGGCCAAGGTTTGGGCATTGAGATTCTAAGTCTAGAGGTCCTTAGGTCGTATGCTGATCTTAAACATTTTTTCATGATTTGTTTAATATCTAAAAATGAAAAAGAAATGATTTGTAGTTTGATTAAAAAAGCAATAGGAAAGAATTGTATTACTTTCTCTTAAATTTAAGTTTCTCAAATCACATTTTTCAACATCATCCAATTGTCGAGAAAAGAAAGTAACTAACGATTATATTTTTTTCGTTTATATTTTCTTTTCTAGATAGATAATTGAATGTAAATGATACTTGTAGCCGTCAACAAATTTGGGCATCGACGAAGAATCTATTTGTTTTATAATAAAAGCTAGCTGCGTTAAATTTACATGAGAGGATTCTTTTCCAAACAAAAGTCTATGCTTTTTTTTTTCAAGAAAGTAAATTTTGACGAAGATCTCTTGAATGTTAATTTAAATGCATATACTTAATGCATTATAAATTCTTTATACATGTAGTGTATTCGATGCAAATAACCATGTTGTAGACTGAATCTCTATTAGAAATATTTGTCTGTGATGATTTTATACTTTTATCTGTACAACCATTGGTAAAGTTATTATTTACTTAATGAGTTCAATGTAAATGGTAATTAATAGAGAAGTCTCTTATTTTTTCAACGAAAATTTAAAAGAAAAAAAATTAACAAGGTTATAAATACTACACTATCAAATAATATCTCAAGTAATAAGTAGTAAATTAAAAAAAAAAAATATCGACTCTATCATGCCCGACATATATTATGTAGTGGAGAGAGAAAATCATAAACACATATATGTATATTGTAAAGAGAAAAATTGACTTTTTCCCTTTCAATAACATGCAAAATAGATTGATGCGAAACAATATATCGAAATTGTTTAAAAATAGAGTTGACCATACTATGCACAATATGTTAAGTGATTTAGAATTAATCTATAAATTATTAACATGAATCGATACTATAATGCAGAGAGTAAAATTACTTCGAGCTCATTTAACACAACATGAGGCAAAATACAAGATTAGAGTTAACATTACATAAGTGATTATGTTTGCTTAAAATAACCAAACAATCGTGTCAATTTATGGACAAATGATAGCCCATAACAAATTCAATTTTAGTGAAAAATGACGAATGTGAAATTGGAATAAGTGTATCACAAGTGTTAAAATTAATCAAAATGGGGAAATCAAGTTCCTACTTTATAGTCCAATTTGGCTAAAGAAAAAGCTTACGTGCTTTTTTTATTACTTTCTTGAGACACAAGGCACCAATGTGGTGCCCATCAAGCACTACACTATGAATATAAATTGAGTTTTTATATTAAAAAAGCAAAAGTGGGTATAATTTTAAAAAGAAAAAAAGAAAGAGAGAGAGAGAGAGATAAGAAAATTTTATTGTTCATCTTCTTCATCAAGCTTACATCACTTGAATGGGATTATGTTTATTGTCCATCTTCTTCATCAAGCTTGGCTATGGCCTCTCGATCGGTTCGAAGAAATGAAACCGGATGTGTCACGAATTTCATTTGTTTAATAAGATTTCTTTTAGTATATGGTTGAAACGGAGTTGCATAGGTCGATAACTTCTTAAGGATGATAATATGCTGCATAAGCGGTGAAGAAGGCCTTAATCACGTAAAACAAAGAGAGTGAAAACTCGGTGACCATTTTCAAGTTTGACGAAACTCAAGCAGGGAATTAGCCTAACAAAACTACCACCGTTTTCTTTACAGGTAAATCATTGTTGAATCGAAAGTTTGACAAGAAGTCGAACACATAAAACGACATCTCTTTTACTCCTTTTCTTCCCCTTCCTAATGTCTCAATAGTTTTTTAAACCTATTGCAATTTCCCTTTTTTTTTTTTTTTCAAATAAATCATAAATCTTAAACCTATTGCAATTTTTTTCAAATAAATTTTTTTTTTTTGCCAATTCGATTTTAAACCTTTTGCAATTGTATAAATTTAGTTTATCCGACCAATTTTTTGGCAAGTCGCACTAACATCTCAGCGCTAGCTAGTTGGCCAACCGATGATGGCAATTTATTATTATTTTTTTTTCAATTTTTTAATTCTTTTTTTTTCTTTTTTTCTCTTTTTCGTTTTCTTCTTCTCTCCCCCATAGTGGCTTACTAGTCCTCACTAGCCACTAGGCGAGGGCCGTGAAGCCCTCACCGACAATTAGTGGCCTTCGCTTAACCTCGCTGTGGGCAATGCGGCCTTGCCCAAATTTGGGTAAAGCCACCTTGCTCACGGCTCCCATGCCTCTTCCAAATTTGGCGAGGCTAGGCAAGGGTTGCTAGTCATCAGTGAGCCTCACCAGAGCCTCACCAGAGCCTCACTGGCTACTATGAGGGAAGAGAATAAGGCCCCATTTGGTTCGGCTTTAGGCAAATGTTATTGGGAAAATGCAAAAACCTTTGAGCTAAAGGGTTTTGTGAAAATGCAAATAGCATTTGGTAAATTGTAATTTAAAATTTTTATATTTTTTTAATCCGGCAATCGGATAGCCTTGCTCGAGGTCATTGGACCTCAAGCGACACCTGGGCTCGTGACCCAAGTGGCCGTTTGGGTTGGCAACCTCAAGCGGTGGTCACCTGGGTTTGTGTGACCTAGGTGACAGTCGCTTGTTGCCGCCAAACCTCAGGCGACGCCTAGGTTGTGAACCTCAAGCGGCGACACGTGACCTAGGCAATGGTCGCCTGGTCGCGAACCCTAGGCGTCGTTGCTTGGGTCGAGCAAACCCAGGTGTTGCCTGAGGTCTAGCAACCTCAAGCCACCGTTGCTTGGGTCGTGCGAACCTAGGCGACCACCGCCTAAGGTGGCTGGACCTTAGGCAATGATTGGGTCGTGCAACCCAGGCAACGCCTGAGGTCGCATGACCTCAGATGGCGGTTGTCGGGTGGCCACAACCCCCAGGCAACGGTCTCCGCGGTCGGGCGACACCTCAGGTGACAATCGCCGGTGCGGACAACTTCTTGGCCGGCAATCGTCGGCCTCTGTTCGTTTCTCCGAAGAAGATGAACGGTATCGTGGGATCTGCATTCCAAAGATGCAACTTCCCAAAATACCTCTGGAGCTACTTTGAGCTAAAGGCCCTTAGAGCCATTTGGAGATACAATTGCATCTTGCCAAAGTCATCAAAAAATTGAACCAAGCGTGTTTGTATTTGGCCAAACCCCCCTTAGAGCCCAAAAGGGCCTTCCAAATGACGAACCAAATGGGGCCTAAGAAAAGTAGGAAGAAAATAAAAGAAAAGAAAAAGAAATAAAAAATAAAAATAAAAATTCGAAAGAATAAAATATTATTCATAGCCACGTCAATGTCAATCGGCCAGTGTCCATGTCGGTATCGACCAACCAAAATTAATTGAATGGACTGAATTGGCGCAATTACAAAAGGTTTAAGATTGAATTGACAAAAAAATTTGGTTTAGGACTAATTCAAAAAAATTGCAATAAGTTTAGAACTTTTTGATACTTTTCTTTTAAAAAATTGGCCATATTTTTTTTTTTGGTTAATACCCTGAAAAATCTCAAATTGGTACACTTGTAACAAATTTACCATAAACTATTTTCTTTACCATGAAAAAAACCCCAAAATCTGGTATATTTATGACAAATTTACCCCCAAACTAATTTATTCAACCGCAAAAAAAACCCCAAACTAGTATTTTGTGACAAATATGCCATCTACTAAATTGAATTAATACCACAAAAAAATCACAAAAATTGTAAACTATGACAAACAGAGCGTAAAATCCTAAATTGATATACCAGTTAACTGTCACGTGTCATTTAACTTAATAATTTGATAGTAAAATTTAACGAAAATTAACAGAGGGTAAATTTGTCACAAGTATACCAATTTAGGTTAAATTTGTCAAAGATATACCAGTTTGGGGTTTTTGGTGATCAAAGAAATAGTTTTAGGTAAATTTGTCACAAGTGTACAAGTTTAGGGCTTTTCAGGGTATTAACCTTTTTTTTTTGTATAATAATAAAACAGTTCACCATGTTAGTTAGTTGATACATGAACTTGTTCAACCGGAAAAAAAATAAAAAACACTTTAAGTTGCTTATTTATTTGAGAGAGAGAGAGAGAGAGAGAGAGAGAGAGAGAGAGAGAGAGAGAGAGAGAGAGTTACATCCAAGTGACATGGCTAACCGTCTTGTTATTGGCGTCGGTGAAATTGTAGCCGCAATCAACGTGGCTAAGAGTGTCTTTGAGCGGTAAGTTGTCACTCCATTGACCCTCTTTACTGCATGGATCCACACTGAAATTCCAGTCCGTTTTCCCTAGGGCCGCTGCTATTTCTTTCAACGCATCCACTGAAAGAGAAAGCCGACGAGTCAAAGGAACAACCATATCTCATGTAGAAAAAGCACAAGCGATGTCAAATTTGCATGTACTTGAGGTTGAACATTTGTATAGCGTCTTTCTTTACCGTGAAAGGAAGCACAAACAAATGTGCGAGCCAAAAACAGAAGAAGGAAAAAGAACATTACGATGAAAGCAATACAAGATCGGTGGGTTTCTTTTCTTTTCTTTTTTTTCCCCTCACCTTCGTCGTTAGGCATAAGAGTGGTGGTGGCAGCAGCTAAGTAAGTAGCGCTGAGAAGGACGAGCACAGAGAAGAGAGATCGAGCCGAGAAGAGAATCATCATCATTTCAATCTCGAGCTCAACCCAGAGAGAGAGAGAGAGAGAGAGAGAGAGAGAGAGAGAGAGTTCTCAACGCTCTTTAACGGGAGTTTGGTAAAGAAAACTTGGCCGAGAGAGAGAGAGAGAGAGAGAGAGAGAGAGAGAGAGAAAAACTTGGCCAAGAGAGAGAGAGAGAGATGATTGTTAAGCGAGTGCTCTTAGCTTCATGTATTTATGTGCGAAATGTTGGGAGAGCGGACAAAGACTTTTCGCTCTTGTACTTCTACATGGGAGAGCGGGGAGTGATGTGTGAAAGCAAGAGATAAATGTAGGGATATTCCATCTAGAATGGAGTAGTAAATCTCTGTCCAACTCTTCTTGCATAATTTTTTTCTTCCACTTACAATTGCCTTTTCCATTGCTCTGAGTTTGCTATGACAACGTCTCAGATTTAGGTTATTATACAGTTTATCGATGGTGGAGTCCAAATTCTGCCATTCTTAGAAACTTCATTAGCTCTTTAAGTAGTTTGGAAATTAGTTTGGAAATTAAGTAGATTCACTTTCGTCGGATAAATCTTTTATCTCCTCTTTCTTTTTACTTCAATTGTAACAAATTATTTTTTTCAGGGGTATCACCGTGCAGACCTGATTATTGAGGCCGATGAAACACTTTGCAAATCATACAAATCGATTAAGTCCAATTCTTTGACCCTAATTCATATTGAATATAAATAATAGAAAATGTTGTCTTATCAAAGTGTTACAATATATATCATAGATGTCGAGTTTGGAATCAAACATCTATGAATGGATGTCGTGACCTAACCTCCGGTAAACCACCTAGAGTTTGGCTAATGGATTACTAAGTCTAAACTTAGGTCGGGCTCTCCCAAACTCATATCAATTCGCGACTTAGCTTCAAGTATTTAGCATGCAAAAGATTATTATCTAAGAGTTGCCACGAATCTATTCTATGGTGGGTTGATTAAAAACCCAAGTAAAGTAACAGGAGATTTACTTTACTCCTGCGAACTAGAGATTGTGATTTTAGGGACTTGATTACGCTAAATTTTTCTGAAATATACCTTTTCTTTTTTATCTCAAAAAAATATTTTGTAGGCAGCTTGAATTGATTTTAATTTGCCTTCCTAACATGTGAGGTGATTATACGGATGCACAAACCACCAATTTAACACTCAAGAAAGCAATAAATAAGTTACGGGACTTACCTTGTAAGAAAACATTTGCAATGTTATGTTAGAATTCATATCAACAACTCTATATATGATTTCTAATTAACACGCAGTCACTCAATTTTTTTAGAATTTTCTCTTATTTAATGAAATCTAAGCTATATGTCATGCAATTTAACTAAATGGCCTAATTCTAATGACTGGCAATTTCTAATTAAATTGACCTAGCAACAATTACTAAAAGACATGCATTTCATTAACTTAATTATATATTACATGCACATGCTATTTTTGTGTTTTTTTAATAAAAATTCGTAATAAAAATTACTAACAATAAAAATCTAACTAAAGTAAGATATTATATATTTTAATATAGGAAATAAACTAATCTGAATCATATCTTAACTTAGAAATTTATCTCGACATGCAGTTTAATTCCAAGATATTTTTTAACCTAGATATCATATAAACATGCATTCTTATTAGGGGTGAGCATCGGTCTAGTGTCAACCCTAGACCGACCCCCGGATTGACCCAACCCTGCCGGTCCTAATTCGATTCCTAGGAAGAGTGGGTCGATCATTGGTTCTAGAATTCCTGGACTAGCACTTTGCAAGTCGGTCCTCAATCCTGAGAGTTCCGGGTCAGTCCAACCCGAACCAACCCTGACTAAATATATATATATATATAATATTATTTATAATTTTTTTATATAGAGAAAACCTTAAAGCGTTAACAATATTAAATAGCTTTTAGTGAGTAATTCAAGTAATTTTATATTATTCTTTAATAAATTAGGTTTTTAATGTCTTTTATGATGTCAATAGTCATAATTTACAAAGGAGGAAAATGTTTTTGTGAGGAGTCCTCACGGCGTCCAAAAAGGCACTTTATGGCATCCTCCTCTAATATTCGTTATTTTATGTCTTATTTGTCTTCTTAGTCTTCAATTTGCTAAAATTAAAAAAAAAAAACTTCTCCGTTCGCTACTCGACACTCGCCTCGCTCGCTTTGGGTCACTCGTGCCTTTCGCCGCTCGATGCTTGCTTGGCTTATTGCTCCCCGCCCGACATTCGATGCTCATTCTGTTCAACGCTCACCCCCAGTTGACCCTCACCGCTTGTCTTTCTTAGCTGACCTTACTTATCATCGAACCCATTGGCTCGGTATGGTTCTCAATTGCTCTTTCAAGCAGTACAAAAAAATAAAATAAAAAATTAATGGTTAGTATTGAGTTGACCTTGAAACTGGACCGAATCCACTAGGTCAATCCAATTCTCAATCACTTTTTTAAGGAGTACAAAAATGAAATGAAAAATTATCAGTTGGTCCCAGGTTGACCTTGGAACTGGACCGAACCCATTGGGTCGGTCTGGTCCTCGGTCCCAAACTCAATAGGGTCGGTCCTCAGTCCCAAAAATTGAGAACCAGCACTGTGTGGGTTAATCCTAAGGTTAGGGGGTGGATCGGCCCAACCCGGACCATGCTCACCCCTAATTCTAATATAATAGGAAATATATCTAACTATTATATCATGCAATTCTATCTAGGAAATCGATTCTAATTTACATGATATGCAAATGTAATATTTTTTGTATTTTTGGGATAAATAAAACAATTAAAGTAAGATAAGCACCAAATCACTCAAGATCATATATCATCCAATCAATGCAAATAAGGAAATAATACCCAACCAACTTGAAATTTCGAGAATAAAATCGATCAGTTGATCTTAAGCCTTAAAGATCAAAATATCAATATAAATATTAGAATCAATTTTTTTTTTCTTTTTGTCAAAGATTATATGCAGTTGCGAGTCAGGAAATAAATCTTGATTGGGAGATATGTCTATCACACATAAATATGCATGTGAGATATTAATAGACATATATTAGATAATAAAATATCTAAATCAAATTTAGATAAGATAATTATTTAATTTTGCAAGTAATATTCCCAAATTTGAACTTAACGGAATCAGCTCAATGGATGACTGGTAATAGCCCATGGGTGAAGCTCGGCATGGTGGTGCTCCTTGGTAAAGGTTGGGCTCACGGTCAACAAACCTGCAAAAATAAGAACTTCGTAGAATTGACTCGGTTCAGATATGAACAAGAACAGCAGTTATTGTTGGAAGGTGGGCGGTTCACAGTTGAGGTGCAGGAACGAGTTATTGTCGGAAGGTGGGCGGTTCACAGTTGAAGTTGCTGAACAAACTTTGAATGCAGCGTCGAGATTGGCTTCAGGTGGGGCTAAAGTAATGACATGGCAAGGACAATCTCTGACATGTTGGGAAATTGGTGGGTGCTGGTGCTTCGTTGGTCGTCTGGGCTGGGTCTTCGGAATAAGTGAGCTTGATGGCAAAAGGTGCACAATGCCATGATGTGAAGACCACGTGCGATTGCCAGAGGAACTCCACGATTTTCCCTCTAACTCACAATGGGACCACCTAAGAAGACAAACCCATCGTCTCCCTTTTCTCTCTTCTGGCAGAATGTTAATCTCTGTGTGTCTCTATATTATGAGCTCCGAGAAAAAATTAGCCAACCCCCGTTTTTTGTCTGTTTTTTGTCTGCTTATATAGACGTAACAATTTTAGCACCGAAGAAAGGGGCGAGATTTTATTTCATCTTGAGGACGTCCCATTATATGTGGCTTGATTTCGTCCATGGCCAGGCCGTGATTCTTTTGATTTTCCAATCTAACAAAAAAATCTCTTGCAAATATAGATGACTAGTCTTTTTCTTTCATCATTTCTAATCGAGGCCATGACAAATTCTCCATATATATGAGATTTTAATGGAATAATTGTCCGTTTCAATAAAGTGAAATAGATGTGACTATGATCTTTCTCATCTTTTGAGTGAAGAGTAAAATCCTAAAAGCTACTCAATTGGTTGGAAGATTGAGTCTGAAATTTCAAGAAAGAAATTATCGGAGGAAAAATTGAAGATCGAAAAGAAAATTGAAAGGGAAAGAGAAAAGAAAAGAATAAAATAAGAGTATTAGGTTATTTTATTTCTTTTCTCTCCCTCTCTCTCTTCTTTCTCTCTCTCTCCTCCCCTCCTCCTCGTGCGAGAAACCCCCGCCCCTCCACCCCCACCGAACTTGCCGTTTCCCACTTTACCTTCTCTCTCTCTTCTTTTTTTTTTGACCAGTCATAGATCCGCACCGCCCGCGCACGCCGTGCATCCACCGTTCGCCTCCCGTGCGCCGCCTGCACCTGCCGTCCCTCTCCCGCGCGACGGCTCGGTCGGCGCCTCTTCCAGAGCCTCCCGGCGTCCCCCTCACCCTCCGTCGGCCCCGCCTCGCTGTTTTTTTCCGTTTCGTGTCGTCCCTGTAGGATTGATACGTTTTGCGCGTGATTCCGGTAAGTAATCTCACTAATCCTTGATTAGTTTGCTAATTATGCTTAAGGATTGTTTAGTTTTAATTAATTAGGTTTAGGTGGTTAGATTAGAATAGATTAGCGATTATTAGTTAATTGTGATGTAAATTAGACAAATTGATTGTGCAATTAGCAAGTAGACGCGGTCTACTATTTATTGAAAACATCTCAGGAATTTTCCCGACCCTTAGTGGGCTTCAATTAGGCTTTTCAGGCCTAAGTGGAATTTTTAGTATTTAAATATTATTTTTCGGAATTAAATTAAATATTTATTTATTTTCTGAAAATTCAATTGGCATGGCTAGTGACCGGAATATTATACTGATGATCGTGGTGAAGTCTGTTTATTTAATTGGGCTTTATTTTGAGCTAAATTGAATTTTTAATATTAATTATTTAATTTTGAAATTAATTAATTATTTATTTATTTCCGAAAATTCAACTGGGATGGCCCGTGACCGGAAATTTATGTTGGTGATCGTGGTGCAGTTCATTTATTTAATTGGGCCTTATTTTTTTGATTATCGTGGCACAATCCGTTTATTTATTGGAGCTTTGAATTGTGCCAAATTGATTTAATTGTGGATATTTAGGATATGTTCCTAAATTGATTATTTGGGTAAATTGAGTACGAATTAAGGTTGTGGATAATTACTTTAGAAATGGGATGAATCATCATGAAAGGCACGTGGCTCGGTGAATAGTACATCATCTCGGAGAATGCACGTGGCTCGGTGATTTGGTATCTCGGAGAATGCATGTGGCTCGATTCGCCTTGGAGAATGCACGGGGCTTGATGATTAGATATGTCACCTCGGAGAATGCACAAGTATATCGCCTTAGAGAATGCATGTGGCTCGGTGACTAGATGTATATATCACCTCGGAGAATGTACATGGCTCGATGACGAAGTATGTCGCCTTGGAGAATGCATGTGGCTCGGTGATTGGTTCTATCAGTTAGGACTGAATAGCAATATATTATCAGCTTTGGGTGAGCATATGGTATACTATATCGGCCGGGCGATATGATGTCAGGTAGCTATGCCATCTATTTATTAGCTTTGGGTGAATAGTCCTAATTTGATAGGATTTCATAGATAGTATTGAATATCATTACGTGATGTCATGTATCGACTAGGTCGGTTGATCATTACTTTGATATGATGCTGTGAATTGATTGATTGGATGGAAATGACCATGAGTGGTCTCGTTGGTATATAATCGACTAGGTCGATTTGATCGATGCTTCGATCTGTGATATGATTACTTGGGTGCCTATTGTGAATTGTACTGACTTGCAGGTGGGATATGAGGCCAAGGTAAGTCCTCTGACCTGTGCGTGTTTAGGTAGCCTATAGTATAATGGTTTACTAATCGGGCCTTAGTGAGGTAGAACTCGCTGAGACGTAGTCTCATTCCGGTTTGGGGAAAACATTTCAAGACCCCGATGAGAAGCTGAAGAGGAGGAGTCTGAGAAGGAGAACTCGGAGGTGAAACCTGAGGAGAAGGATTTTTGGAAGAAGAAGATAATACCGAGAGAGATCTTGAGTACGACCTCGATGGATTGAGATTCCATCTTCTTTTGTGAACTCCAATTGATGTGAATAGTTATGAAGTTCTCTGGTTTGTGTTTTGTATAAAAATTTGGTTATAAGTTTCAATATGAAAAATATGGCCTTGCTTTTCTATCCCATCATATTTATTGTCTGGGGATTATAACTGCTTCCGCATGTGCTTAATAAAAGAAAGGGTCGGCGATTATAGTCCTGGGATATCGCATTATAAAATCGACCAAGTGAGAAGGATGCGTGCGTGCCCGAGGATCGGGGCGTGACAATAAACCCTACTGCTCATGATCTTTTCAATTTCAGAACAATCCACATGCATAGCATGCAATTAATTTTAGAGCCATTCAATCAAATTTTTCAATTGCCGGTTCAATGCGAAGGCAATAAACTAATTAAATATATGCTCCTAAAATTATATGCTATGCAATTTAATTCTATTATTTTTGTTTAGGGATTAAAAATTAATCCCTAATTTTGTATGAAATAAATGAATGATCGGGTCGCCAAAATTTAGATGTCAACAACGGAATAATAATATCTTAAGATTTTTTAGGACAATAACTAAATTGTACAATCGTGGAAATTGAAATATTTAGCATCATAGTCTATTCCATTCATTAATGGGTGCTTGTACATTAGCATATCTAAGTCTCTATCAATGTTGACAAGTGTTTCACCCATTCAACATGAAATTATTCAAAATAGATTTGTCCAAGTCAACCATGCAACGTTCATTCTTGAGTTGCTTCTACAAGCTCTTTAACTTGGTCCAGAGATAACAACACTTAATTAATATCAGAACAATTAATATATTTAGATCAGACACATGTGGAGATGCATGTGTCCATGCGCGACTTTCTTGCTTTGGCTTCTAAAAAGTCTAATAATTTTTAAACTCAAATATTTCAAAAATTATAGAAAGTAGGGGCAAATGTCAAGTGCTTATAATTTTTTATTTATAAAAAAAGCCAAATTATGCGCGTAACTAGAGACGTAACGAAACTTTCAACTGTTTACATAGCCATTGTCGAAAAAGGCTGAAATTTTCCAATCACATTACGAGTCATGGAGTCGTCGATGGAGCATGTTCTAGATTTGGTCGAATTTGGAACCAGCGCGAGGTGGGTTTTGTACTTTCACCGCAGATACTACTCTTTGCCTTGGCCTAACGTGGCGTCTTTTGTCTCCATTCCACGTAATAAATGCAAAACCAACCGCAGAAAAAACCACGGCACGTGAAATAAAGTTCTGACTTTGACCAAATAACAATGTTAGCACGGACTATGTCATGCACAAGACTTAAGCCAAACGTCGTTTTCCAGGCATGTCTAATCAGATTAATGTCAAGTTATTAGCGGTGTTTTAATCTTTTCAAGAACACAATTTAGGAGAGCTTTGAAAATTCCAAATTAACTTTAAAGGATGAATTCTCAGGATGTTATCTTGCCGCTTACTTGGAGTCTTTTCTAGACTACGAGAAAACCATGTAGATTGGGACAATTTTCAAGCCTATTTGGGACGTCTAATAATCGTCCCAGAGTAACTAGGGGCAATTTGTTAAATGTGCCGTGTGTGTCGGGTTTACATCGTCCCGGTATTCCTTTGGCTGGGTCCACCTCTTGTGAGGCCCTGCTAACATAAAATAAAATAAAAGCAAAACAAAAGAGAAAAGTCAAATACAAAAAAATAAGAAAAAGAAATAGTGAGTGGCTGCTTTGTGCAAGAGACCAGAGGAGAGAGGAGCAAAAAGTGAGCCCCACTCACCCAAGAGCACCATAGGAAGGGGGAGAAAGAAGAAGAAGAGGGCTGCAACTTTATTGTCCCCGTTCGAAGGTTAAACGTGGATGGAATCGACTTAAATTTGAGTATATTATTCATGAGACCGAAAACTATGAGTTGATGGTTTTTGTTTGTCGAGAACCACATTCAAATTCTCCTATTGTGATTAGGGTTTTCTAATCTCGTTTATGTTTATCTACTTTGTGATGAGGAAATGAACTTGTATTATTGATGTTTATCCTCTAGTATGTGACTAGAGAATAGTACTCTGTGTATTCTATTATTCTTATTGATTAGTAGAAATTTTTGTATAGTTCATGATTTTTCCCACATTGGGTTTCCATGTTAAATCTTTGGTGTTATTGTTGACTTTATTTCCTTGTCGATGTGGCGCTATATTGCTTATTTAAAGGTTATATTAGCTGGTTGTTGTTGGGGTTAAGATTGTTGGAGAAAACTTCCTTGAGTAT
The DNA here is from genome assembly GCF_016545825.1 of Eucalyptus grandis. Taxonomy (NCBI): domain Eukaryota; kingdom Viridiplantae; phylum Streptophyta; class Magnoliopsida; order Myrtales; family Myrtaceae; genus Eucalyptus; species Eucalyptus grandis. The sequence goes on along the minus strand of NC_052617.1, from coordinate 15,406,802 downwards.
TTTGAAGTTGACAAAACGTTTCCATCAATCTAGTCCGAAGACTTGAGACTCTTCCATCAAAGTCCGAAGACCGGGCTGGACTCAAGACTCAAGACTCAAAGTCTATCCTCATTGACAGTTTCTAAAACGTCGAACGAAGTATTTCGTTAAGGATTTGATTATGTCGTCCAAATAAGATCTCTTGGCTAGATATAGCATGTCGGAATCCATTACTCAAATCAAGATTGATTCAGGGATTTTGGAACCGTTGATTGGCAAAGTATACTTGGAAGGTTCTACTTATGGAAACCTAGATCCTGATTATATGGGCGAGCAGTATTGATGGGTTATCGTCATATTCCTTAAATAATTAAAAAATCTTCCTAATTAATTCTGTCCAATGGGTAGATTGGAAGAATTCCTTTGGTAAGTGCCAACGAGTGTGATGGCATAAAGGAGTATATAAGGAAAACGTTCCAGTTGTTCAAGGGAGTGCGCGATAGAAGAATTCCAAAATCTGAAACTCCTTGTTCTTAGTCAATTAAACTGTTGAGCGAAACCTTATACGCAAAATAGAGTTTATATCTTTGAGAGACCTTAAAGAAGTGTAGCAGAGTCTCTACACTGTGGAATCATGGAAGAGCTTTACTGTAACAACTCTTTTGTTCATAGTGAAATCCAGTCGGTGGGCTGTCAATGCGGAAGAGTGGACGTAGGCTTGGATTAAGTCGAACTACTATAAACTTTGTGTTCATATTCTCTTCCCTACGCTCTTTTACTTTGATCGTAACTCGATTTGTTTACAAGAGTCTAATTTCCTTTTCATAATCTATTGCCGATTTAAGTTGCACACTTCACTTCGGGAAATTTATTTTTACACCAATTCACCCCCCTCTAGGTGCTCATACTAGCTTTCACAAAGTTGATTTTGGTCAGTTTAGCTTTAGGAGAGAAATTGATCCTGGATTGTATTTGATTCATGGTGAATTGTTATCTTGAGTTCTCCCAAACAAAGTGGTATCAGAGCTAGAGTTGAGATTCTAGTTATTCATGGAGGAAATTAGCGGTATAATGTTAAAGTAAATGCCTTGAATTACTCTATTTGGAAGCCTTGGATGGATGATATGTTATATTGCAAAAATTGTTTAATTTAATTGAGGGTGATGAAGCTAAAGGATATAAAGAAGACAAAGAGTGTGAGCAAATGAATTAGAAAATGGTTGGATTTATCTGATAATGGATTGATGGTAGTATGTTTCATCACATTGCTTAAGAAACAAAGGCAGACACTTTGTGGAAAAATTACAAGATCTCTACGAGATGAGAACTCCACAAAATAAATTTTTCTAATTAAACGATTGGTGAATTTGAGATATAAGGAAGAGAGTGCATATTGGAAAACTTGAGTGAATTTCAAGATGTTATAAATCAATTTATAAATCTTGAGATTGACCTTGGTGATGAATTGTAATCATGTTTATTACTTAATACTCTTTCCGATAGTTTGGACACCTTGGTTGGGCGTTAAACAACTCGGCTTCTTTTCATATGCTTTCTATGAGTATGGTTAAAGAAAGCTTTTTCAATGAATAAACAAAAAGAAAATGCTTGAATTATGTTTCTAAATTGGAGGCTCTTGTCATAGAAAACAAGGTAAGAATTCAATCAAGAAAGTTTCAAAATAATGATAATCAGGGCAAGTCAAGAGAAAGGTCTAAATCAAGAGGAATGTGAAGTGTTACAATTATGGTAAGATGAAACATTATGCAAAAGAATGTTGGTTGTCAAAGAGAGATAAATCCCATGATAAAAATGGAGATCAAAAGAAAGAAAAAAAACATGCTACAATGGCGATTGCATTCGATGGCGATATTGTGTTAGTATGTGACGACAGATATGTGAACTTTACATGCCAAGGCTCTTCTTTGATTGTTAATTTCACAGCTTCGTTTCATGTCACTCCATAGAGTAACTAGTTTGTTTCTCATCACAGTGGTGATTTTGATTGTGTTAGGATGGGAAATAGTGGCATTTCCAAATTTATTGGCATTGTTTATTTGGAAACCAATGTCGAATGTAATTTGGTTTTGAAAAATGTGAGACATGTTTCAGATATTCGATTTCACTTGATCTCCAAGGGTGCCTTAAATGATGATGGTTATCACAATTCTTTATTCAATGGCAAATAAAAGTTGACTAAAGGTTTCATGGTAGTGGAAAATGATAAGAAGACAAACTCTCTCCATACCATGCGAGCTAATTTGATTAAAGAATAGGTAAATGCAGTAGAGGATTCCTTAGTTGATTTATGGCATATGAGGCTTGGTCATCTTAGTGAGAAAGAGTTTGACACTCTTACTAGGAAGAATCTACTACCATTGAATGAGAGAAATTTAAAGGAATGTAATCATTGCCTTATGGATAAGCGACATGCATTCTCCTTCCATAGTTCCTCTCCACACGTGAAATCAAATACACTTGATTTAGTTCATACTGATGTTTATTGTATGGATGTTAAAACCCTTAGTAGTGCATTATACTTAGTGACATTCATATATGACTGCTCTTGAAAAGTGTGGGTTGTTGTTTTGAAATCTAAAGATCAAGTGTTTGCGGCTTTCAAGCAATTTCATCTCAAACATAAAAAGAGAAACCAGTAAGAACCTTAAATGTTTTCAAGTTGACAATGGTGGTGAATATAGAGGCCCATTTGAACATTATTGCAAGGAATATGTTATTAACCTTGAGAAGATTGTTTCGAAGACACCATAACAAAAATAGAGTAGTGGAGACAATGATCCGAACAATAAATCAGATTCGGTGTATGCTTTCTCATCCAAAGTTGCCTAAACTATTTTAGGGTGAAACGATAAGAATAGTAGTGGAAATGATAAGTTTTTTCAATCGATTCCTCTTAAGGGGATGTTCCTTAAAGAGTTTTGAATGGGAAAGATGTTTCCTATAATCATCTAAAAGTGTTCGATTGCGGAGCATTCGTGCATGTTCCAAGAGATGAAAGGTCCAAATTTGATGACAAGTCTAAGCAGTATATCTTCTTGGGTTATGGACATAAAGAGTCTGGCCACAGGTTATGAGATTCAGTTGTAAAGAAAGTCATTAGAAGTCGAGATGTGATGTTCTTTGAGCATCAAATTATTGAAGACATCGAGAAGCTAAAGAGACCAAAAAAGCATAGCTAAGTGTTTGGTTAGTTTCAGTCAAAATCTTCTTAGCGTGGGTGGAAATCATGGGGGAGAAGTGCACGAAAATCATGAAGATGGTGAATCTTCATATAAGGTTGATTCTTCAATTGAGACAGGTGAAATAATTGAGCAAGAGCAGCTTGTTGAGCCAGTTGAGCCAGTTGAGCAAGAATAACCTATCCTAGCTCAAGTTGGAAGATCTAAAAGAGATTGTAAATATTCCCAAAAATATTTGCTGCATGAGTATGTGTTACTCACTAATGCAAGAGTACCAGAAATTTATGAAAAAAGTTAATTCATGTGGACAAAGAATGAGTGGCATGAAACTATGCATGACGAGCTTAAATCCTTGCATGAGAACCATGCATTTAAATTAATGAAATTACCTAAGGGTAAAAGACCACTCACAAATAAGTAGGTGTACAAGTTGAAGGCGGAAGAAAATAGTTTGCAACCATGATACAAGACTAGACTTGTTATGAAGGGCTTTCATCAAAATAAGGGCATTGACTTTGAAGAGATTTTTTCATTGATTATAAAGATGCCTTTTATTTGAGTTGTTATTGGGTTAGCCGCCGGTTTGAATTTAAAAACTGAACAACTTGATATAAAGACAACTTTTCTTTATGGAGACTTAAAAGAAGAAATTTATATGGATCAATTGGAGGATTTTGAAGTTGAAGGTGATGAGCGCCTTGCATGTAGATTAACAAGAAGCTTATATGGTCTCAAGCAAGCGCCCAAGGCAATAACACATGAAGTTAGAATTATTTATGAAAGAACATAGATATGGAAAAACTAATTCTGATTCTTGTGTCTTTATAAAAAGATTCTCGGATAATGATTTTCTTATTCTCCTACTCTATGTGGATGATTTATTGACTATTGGGCATGATGCTAAGAAAATCAAAAGCTTGAAAAATGAATTGAGTGAAGCTTTTGCAATGAATGACCTAGGCCCGGTTAAGCAAATCTTAGGGATGAGAATTACTCGTGATAGGGAGAAGAAGAAATTTTGGCTATCTCAAGAGAGATACATTGAAAAGGTATTTGAAAGATTCAACATGAACATATGTAAACCGGTGAATACTCCACTTGCAAGCCATTTCAAGTTGAGTAATAATAAGTGTCTTTCAAGTGAGAAAGAGAAGGAAGAAATGAAGAAAATTCCTTAAACATCAGCTGTAGATAGTTTGATGTATTCCAATAATCAGTACAAGACCTAATATTGCTCATGAGTATGTTTCTCTCAAATCTAGGTAAGCAATATTGGATCACTATTAAATGAATTTTGAGGTATCTTACAGGCATTTCTAGATTTTGTTTGTGTTGTGGAAGTAGAAACCTGAGTTAAGTGGCTACTCGGATGTGGATTTATGCAAGTGATGATGGTTCTCAAAAATTTACATTGGGTTATATGATGATCTTTGTAGGGGGAGTTGTTTCATAGCAATTAAGATTACAAAAATGTATTGGTTTATTTACACTTGAAGCGGAGTATATTGCTATTACCAAATAAGGTAAAATATTCTTGTGGACGCAAAAATTCTTACAAGAGTTGGACATGAAGCAAAATAAGTTTATTCTATATTGCAATAGCATGAGCGTTATCTATCTTAGCAAAAATCTGGTGTTGCATTCAAGATCAAAGCATGTTAACATGAAGTATCATTGGATCCGAGAGAAGTTAGAAGAGAAGCTTTTCCTATTTGAGAAAATCGACATCAACAACAATAGATTCGATATGATGACCAAGGTGTTGTCTATGATAAAGCCTAGGCAGCACCGACACTCTCTAGAAACTTTCGTGTCATGTCGGAGTTCGACACTCTCCGATACTCTCGAATACTCTCGAACATTCAATCAACACATGTTGGAAAATCCAACATTTGGTCAAACTTTCTCGATACTCTTCGACACTCGAATCGAAATTTTGACATGCGAGTTTCCAATAGGTATTTCAACATACGAGGTCAATTTTAAAAATTTTCAACAAATGAAGGGTTAAAATGTATATATATGAAAAAATAATAAATAAATTATAAAATAAATTATAAATTATAAATTGGGAAAAAGAAAATTCTAATTTTTTCTTCTATTCTAACTTTCCTTCCTATGATACACAATTCAACCCCCAAGTTTTCTTTTCCTTTTCTCTTCCGGCACATTTGACATGCAAGTTCAGAATGTAAACTGCTCTTTTTCTCTAGGTTTTATAGATTATTAGAATGGAATTGAATTTGTCAAATTGAAATAATGAATGATATTAATAAATGATGGACTAATATTTTTAGCATAAATTCATACTAGGCTTTTTTTATTATTTATTTATTTATGAATTTGAATCAAATTAATTTAATGATAATTTACTATGTATATATAAAAATATACATTTACTATACTACGTGTCCCAACGTATCAGAATTCTATATTTTTTTAGAAATAACATGTCGGCATGTTGTGTTGTGTTGTGCCGCGTGTCATGTATGGATGTCGGTGTTACTTAGGATAAAGCTTGACTCTTGTAGAAGAAAAATGGGCATGATGGATCTTCCCACATTAGGTGGAGAGAGAGATTTGTTGGTTGGGTCCATCTCTTGGGACCTAGCTCACATAAAACAAAACAAAAGAGAAAAAGGAAGAAACGTCAAAAGAAAAGAAAAGAACCAAAAAAAAAAGTCATTGGCTACTTCGTGCAAGAGACCACCGGAGAGAGAAGAGCAAAAAGTGAGCCCCCTCACCCGAGAGCACCAAAGAAACAGGGGAGAAAGAAGAAGAAGAAGATAGCTGCAACTTTTGTTGTCCCTATTTGAAGGCTAAATATTGATAGAATCGGCTCAAATTTGAGTATGTTGTTCATGAGACTGAGAACTACGAGTTGATGGTTTTTGTTCATCGAGCACCACCTCCAAATTCTCTGCTTGTGGCTAGGGTTTTCTAGCCCCATTATATTTATCCACTTTATGGTGAGGAAATGAGCTTGTAGTATTGATGTTTATCCTTAGTGTGTGACTAAAGAAGACTACTTTGTGTATTCTATTATTCTTAGTGATTAGTTGAAGTTTTAGGGCGGTTCGCGTTTTTTCCTATATTGAGTTTCCACGTTAAATCCTTGGTGTTATTGTTGGATTTATTTCCTTATCGATTTGGCGTTATATTGCTTATTCCCAAGTTATATAGGCCGGTTGTTGGGGCTAAGCTTATTTTGGTCAGTTTACTTTCAGGAGAGAAATTGATCCTAAATTGTGTTTGGCTCATGATGAATTGTTATCCTAAGTTCTCCCCAACACTCAACAAACCTCCCAAATGGGATGTGTGCATGCAACATTATAAGACATGTGAATTTATTGTGTCATTCCTATAGTCAATCGCCCAATATATCCTCATGATCAATATGTCTTGAGAAAAAGGTCAAACACTATCACAATATAACCCTCATCCCTTTGCAAGATATTTGTCGTGAACATTGGAATTTAACCCAATCAACAACCGATAACCTATAGCTTCAATTAGAATCCATGTATAAAAGATATGGACTACTAAATTGAGAGAAGGATTACCTTTCAATAGGATACATGTATATAAATTGCATTGACCCACAAAGCTTGCTTCATCTATTAAGTGAATGATCAAGTGAACCAAAATGGTGAAGAATCCGGGAAGAATTTTTATTATTTATTTTTTTGGGGAAAACTTTCTTCCATGACTTAACCATTTTGAGTTGGTCAAGAAGGACGTGCAGTGAATTCCTTCGTACTCCAGCCAGATAAATTTGCATATGTGGGAAAATCATTGATCTTCCAGAGAAGAGTTACTCGAAGTCTGACAATTCGTTTCGTGGTGTCATCAAACACATCAGCCTCCTCTCACCGTAACTTCATTCTCCTCTATTGATGGTCAAAGACAAGCGTCAATATTGTTTCCTGGTTCCTCTTCACCAGGATGGACCATCGATGGAATGATTGAAGATTGTTTCATGCAAGGCCACGGTTAAATGTTGTAGTTAATCGCGATTCTCGGCAACTGGCTGGGCACCACAAGTAGAACTCATTGTTCTGAATGCATTGACGCCGTCGCTTGCTTAAACCTAATCTGATATTGTTTGGCAGTTCTGCTGCATATTCATTGATCGAAATCTTTCCAAGCCATTGATATCAGCAGGATGCCTCAACATTCCATCCTTTGTGCGGCCTTCACCAAAGGAAAATATCTCATCACTTTCACGGGTTTTCTCTGCTTTGGTCGGACGCTTTCCTCATCAAATGCGTCGTTGACATTATCCTGTTTGATCTCCTCACGAAGAACCACAGAGTGGACAAAACTCCCAATATCTCTTTTCATTTATGTATCAAGTGCAACCACTCGGACAAGTGTCGATTTTCTCATATCCAAGCCCCAACTCTTTCACCACCTTCTTTGCCCCCTACTGAGAGGAAGGCAAAGATGTTCCTGTTGGAAAGGCTTCAATCGACATTTTCAGCAAAAGGGTTTGCAGACCAACCACTCGAAACTTCTAGTTGATACAAGAGCACAATTTGGATGAAGAGGTTCACCACAATCCCCACTGCTGTCAACAATTTTGTAGTTTTTCTGCTTAGCAAATAATTAATAGTTTATCAACAATTTTGATTGAGATAAAATATTTTATTTACCCAACTAATGTCGTTTTACCAGCATTAGTGTCTTTACAGATGTTAAAAAGATGGAGTATACTGATTGAAAAAGGAATATAAAAGGATGGATTTCAAAGACATGCCAAACATGTTATCAAAATTCCCATTCTTATTGAATGTTTTTGGTTTTTCAAATTAAACATGTATTCAAGAAAAGAAAATAAAAATCGAAAATGAAAATAGAAAACCATCCAATACATTTGATAGTAGCAGTAGATATTTAGTTTCATATTGTATCAAGCAATAATAAAGTAAATTGATTTAAGTACACATTTGTTAAATAAAAATACAAAATGAAAGATAAATCATTATAATACGGTTAAATTAAAAATATATATACTTAAATAGCAGGAACTTCTTATGAATCCATTAAAAATGAACTAATTTTGTAAAAAGAAAATGATAGTTACCCTGCTTCATAACGAAATTAATAGTTTATCGACAATCCTGTCAAAAAAAAAAATAAAAATGTCTTTAACAGGTTAATCTCATTTTACAACAAAATCGAAAAGTGAATTTATTTTGAATTAGGTTAAATGGAGGGTGTGTTTGTTAAATTTCATTTATCTCCTTTCAAACTTAAAATTACTAAATTTTAGCCAAAAAAACCAAGATTTCAAGTCTAAATTTGGCTAAAAGGCAGAGCCCCTCGAACAAGATTCAAGCCAATCTCAATTACCTCTTTTTTTTTAATGTTTTGGAGGTTCGAATTAATGAGAAGCAATGTTAAACGAAGAAAAATCAACTGTTAAAAGCCAAACCTGGTCTAGCCACCTGACAAAGAAAAAGGCTATATGACTTTTTAGCAGACTATAGTACCACGGTCAAACGCCTTTTTTTCTTTAAATTATTTTTTGTTTGATAGGAAACTTCATGGATGAAATGTTTCATCGTGTTAAGAAATGATGTTAGTCTTTCGTGCCTGTACTTTCATGAATGTCCTTCTCGTTCCGACCGCAAATAAATTATTTATTCAAACTGATGAGAATATGTGTGGACTGACCAAAGCATCTACATCCAATTATCGAATGAGTAAGATGTGGGAAAAATTAACACATTAGGCAAGAAAGATATGATTTTTAGCAAAGATATGATTTTTAGCATATGAATATGAGCCAGTTTTGCCAGTTTTGGATCCTGCAGTGAAATATTTTTCATCAAGTGTTATGTTTTGATTTTTATTTAAAGGGACTTAGGTTGTGTGCTACTATTGAACAGAGAAGGTCAAATATTAATAGAAAAATATATTACATAGTCTAAAATCTAATTGAATCGTTCAATACAAGCTCGGAATCAATTATAACAAGTGTCAAAATCTAATCAACAGCTTAATTCAAACACAATTCAATACGCTAATGAAAGCCCATTAAAATCAAGTGGTTTATACAACATCAAGACTTGTTCGACAGCACTCAACAATGAAAACAACACCGGAAATGCACTACTCCTAGATGGGTTTGAAGACACAATGTTGGAACCTAATGGATGATGCTAGATGTTGGGAACAACACAGGTAAGTACTACTCCTAGATGGATATGATGACATAATGGTGGAATCTAATCGACGATGTTGAATAGTAAAAACAACATCAGGTAGGTACTACTCCTAGATGGATATGAGGACTCAAAGTTGAAATTTAATCGATGACACTAGACATAAAAACAACACCAGGTAGGTACTTGTGGCATCCCAAAAATAACTCACGGCCATGTGTTTTATAAGTAGGAGTTTATTGATTATGATTTCAAGATTTATGGCCAAGTGAATAAGAATGATCTGGTATTTATATAAATGGATAATTATTGTTGTTGGAAACGCATCCTATGTCCATGTGAGACCAAGGATTTTATTTGATGAGGAAATTATGTATTTGGCCATGAATTTTATAAGTTGGATTTTATTAAACTATGTTGCAAAGTCTTTTGGCCTTTTTATTATGCAATTAGGTATTTATTTAAAATGAGGATTAAGATGTGTTATTAAAAATAAACTTGGGCCATTTAAGTTTGGACTTTAGGCCCAAGTGAGATGGGCCTAAAGTGGGCCATAAGCCCGGCCCATGTCGGCGCATGGAGGGGGAAGGAGGAGCCGCATGGCTTCCTCCAAGTGTCTTCAACAAGGGAGACACTTGTCTCCTCCTTGGGGACAAGTGTCCCCCATGCAAAATAAGAATGCATGCATATATATATATACAACCAAAAAGAGAGAGAGAGAGAGAGGGAGTGGTTGGTCTAGGTGCCGAGAGAGAGGAGATAAAGAGAGAAAGAGAGGAAGAGAGGAAGAGAGAAAGGAAGGAGCTCTCCCGTCGCCGCCCGCACGCCGTCCGTCCGTCGCCGGTGTGCCGTCCGTTTGCTGTCATCCGCTTGATCTTAGAGGCAAGTTAGGATCAATTTCTACTCTTGCATGTGTGTCTTGCATGTGTGGTTGAAAATCTTGGATGTTTAGAGGCAAGAAATCGAAGCAAATGTGGTTTGCTCTTGAAGATGCTTGCTGATTTCGTGTGTACTGCTCGACCCAGAAACTTGTGGAGTCTTGCATGCATGTTTAGAGTTGGATTTTGACTTTTATTCCTTCACAAAAGTTGTACCCAACATCTTAAACTATAACATACTAAAATTTGGGACACAATGGTTGAGATTTAAGGGGAAAAACCCTCTTCCTACGAAGACACTAGATCTGAAACTGTTTTGCTGACCTTTTGGTAGATTTGTGGTTGCATGTTGATTTTTATCAAGAATCTCTCTTCGACTTCTTCATGAAACTTGTATAGAAAATACTAAAGACTAACATACTCAAATTTGAAGCAAAATGAGTAGGTGTAGCCTAGTGAATCGACTTACTCTTGAAGACGGTAAATCTGGAGACACGGCACAGGACACCCGAGACTTCATGGACCCATATGGTAACTATTATTTGGATATTTGACTTAGATCCCCTAATAAAAGTTATAGGGGACATCTTGAAGTAAAACATATCCAAATTTCAGAGGAAACGAAGAAGAATAAGTGGGTAAAAACTCGGTATTTCGGAGATGACTACACTGGACGTTTCGGTGTGAGAACCAGAAGCTTCGGATGACTATAAAAAATTATCTAGGAGGAATCTGGCCTAGATTTCTTCATCAAAAATCTACCTTAGGGTCTTTAATATAACCTGGTAAAATTTCATAATTTTTGGAGGTCATTCGGGTATTTTAATCGAAATATTTCAAGAACTGCACAATCTGACTTTATCCGAATTTTGCATGTTGTATTGTGTGAGCTATATCTTCTTGTGTGAAGCTCTTTTGGGCATGTGTTCTTCATGGAATTGCTACCTTTATGTCTTGTCTATCACATATTCTGATTTCATGATTTTCGAAGATCATATGGATATTTAATTTACATGTTTTCCGAAATTGTGCAAGCTGGAAATTGGTAAATCTCAAAAGGTCGTGATGTATGGATTATTCTATGTTGCATGGACCCCATGGATTGTATTGACATAAGTGATTGGATCCTACTGCATGTATGTTGATGATTGGAAATGCATATATAAACCAAATGATGAAAAGGATCTTGTTTGCCATCACATTATATGCCATGTTGAAATTGAGCCACAATTGTGAATATAAACTATGATAAATGAGAATGCCGTCGGAGGTGTGAGCCGACGATGCCTCGGGAGTGTTGGGATACCTGGCTAGGGAGTGCCGGATACCCGGTTGTGTCATGATACATGCCTGGAGGTTTGTGCTAAATGCCCGGTTGTATCATGATGCATGCCCGGAGTGCCCTCGGGAGTTTCGAGATGCCCGGTGGTATACGGTACGTAATTCAAAGGGGAGTGCCTGGTGGTATGGCGGTACGTAATTCCAAAAGCCCTGGAGGTTTGTGCCCGGGGGGATGCCTCGTGATGCTAGTTGGGATGCGAGATGCTCGGCCAATGAGTGTAAATGCCGGATGCCCGGTTGTATCTTGGATACATGCCCGGAGGTTCCTCGTGATACCAGTTGGGATACGAGATGCCCGGAATGCGGGGGTGCCGGATGCCCGGTTGTATTTTAAATACATGCCCGGAGGTTCCTCGCGATACCAGTTTGGGCGCGAGCAATAAATGTGGGATGCAAATATTGGTCCCGGGAAAGAGAAATGTGGTGGCCCAAAATAAAAGAATAAAATTGGGAAATTGAAATTGAATTATGCATGGTATGGCAACATGTATGCATGACTGCATGATGATGAGTGCATGGATGTATGTGCACCTATGGCCTGATGGCATATGTGTGACATGATGATGGTAAGTGCATGGATGTATGTGCACCTATGGCATGATGGCACATGTATGATATGATGGTGATGATTACATGAGGATGTGTATACATGTGGTATGATGACATATGCATGGCTCCAAGGTAAATTATGCATGAATGCTTGCATGATACGTCTTATGCTATGATTGTTATGATTGTATTGTGTGATGCATTGAGTAGTTTATTGGGTCCTTTACCTGCTGAGTGGTTGTACTCACCCCTTCGGGGACCAACATTTCAGACTAGATAAAATACCTCTGCTGCCACTGCTACCAGTAAACGGATCGAGTGATTGGATATGACCGTGAGGAGGAGGATAGCAAAGGAAGGAGCTTTTGGACGCCGACACTAATCGATGGACTTTAAGTATATGACTATTGGAGGAGATGTCGGTCATCTTTTGAAGTGTAGTCGAGTATAGAAGACTACAGCATTTTGATGTACCGATGAACGATGTCCATCTGGTTTATGTAAATAAAAGTGTTCGACTTTAACTCATATAAGATGTTTAGTTGGTGTGCATCGTTTTCTGAATATAGGGAAGAGAGTTGTTGGACGTGCTTCCGTATATGAATTGGGGCAAGGGACCTTTAGTAAAAAAAAAAAATGTAAACCCCCCGGTTGTATTGACCCGCTGCAATTGAAATGGTATCAGAGTGACATGTGATTAGGGAAATTGAAAGGTAAATGAACTGTAGTGACTCTAACGGATCGAGGGCCGTCGAGGGGTGCCACAGTACTGCTCCTAAATAGATATGAGGACATAACGTCAGAATCTAATCGATGATGCTAAATAGTAGAAACAACACCAGGTAGGTACTGCTCCTAAATGGATATGAGAACACAATATCAAAATCTAATCAATGACACTGGATGGTGGAAACAACACTGGATAGGTACTACTCCCAGATGGAGACATTAGAATTTAATCGACAATGCTAGACAGTGGAAATAACACAAGGTAGGTATTGTTTCTAGATGGATATGAGGACACAACATTGGAATTTAATCGATGACGCTGAATGGTAGGACAACATTGAAATCTAATTAACAACACTACCTAGAATATAGACACTTGTGAGAATTGAATCAACGACAAGAATCCGAGACTACAACTAAACTAGGCTAGGCTAAGATAACTAAAGGATAAGATAAATGATTTTGATGTATTGTTCAGGGGGCTCTTCGTTGGATTGTCTACGGTTTTTATAGGACAATCTAGTAATCGTCAATCGGTTGATCTTTCCTTGAAAGTCGCTCCTAACTTATCCCACATTCTTTGCTTAACTACTTTATCCATATCTTGTTGTTTCCTAACTTGTTGACAATGCTCACATGACTTGTCTAGCAAGTAATAACCACTCCTTTGATTTTGCATGCCTTCTTGAGCACCAACTATTCCTACTTAAATCTTGATGCCAATTTTATCTGAATTTTATGTCTTCAGTAATATCTCTTGACCTAGACACGTGGCAATCAACTACTTTATCATCAAATCATGCATCTCCACTTGTAGGCCCATCGAAATTCAGCCCAAGGGCTCTTGAAAACATTGGACATCCTTACTTTTATGACTGACACGGGTTAGGTACCCACATGAGATAGGGAGAGTGATTTTTAACGTCAACGCCCCTTGTGACCAGCATGCATCAGTAACAATAATTTTGGATGTCAACAGAGACGAAGAATCTAATAACCTATCTTAAATTTTGAAACCTGTATTTTCTTTGGCCTAACAATAACCATGCTTATGTGAATTCTCTATTCCTTTATAATATCCTAATTCAATTTACATGTTTCTAATCCCGATATTATCTAGCTTTATTTTGATATTAAATGCACATGTCATCATCCAATGAAAGGAACGCAGATGAAAGACGATGTGAAGAGATGAGGACAAGAAAAACCATTTCTATGGTTTGCCAATTTCTTGATATTAGCTCCTTTCCATCCTATGTCCTAATATAAAAAAAAAAGTCTTAAACCATTCAATGCTTTTCCATTGCAAAATTGGTCGTTGGTATTCATTAGAGAACCTGCCCCTTTCATCATTTCTTAAAGATAGGACAGATGAACTGGGCGATGCGTCATCCACACCGAAGAGAAAAAAAAAACTCGCATTTTCTTATTATAGTTCTCAGGTACCAATATAACAGGTCGAGCTCGGGAACAAAACACACACAGAGCAAGAATGCGCCACTTTGCACATCTCGCCATTCAAACAAAGATAAGCTTCCATAATAGATTCCCACCCTTACAGCGACAACCGTCCACACGGCTATTGATTGAAGAGGAAAAGTAGTAACATCGTCTGTTCGAATAACAACATCAAAAGAAACAGTACGAATAAAACCACCAACCACAAGCAATTGTCTTATGCCTTTCCCCAATAATTAATTCACAATACACAATTACTGCATTGCATAACAGTCGCTGTTTTCTTTATATTATCTATACCTTTCTGTTCCAAACGTGAGGGAAAGAGAAACTTTGAAGCAAAATTTAGGAGTTCCGGTGCGAGGATTACCAAATAAAGGCCCAGTTCTTTCAGGAACTAATTTACTTAGAACACAACAAACCATTTCTTACTCTCTCTTCTGCCAGTAATCAGTATCCAGAAGTATTGGATAGAGATCGTTACCAGATGCAGACGAAGCGGTTCCAGTCCATGGCCTATCAGTGGACATGCTCTTGGTGATATTCTCAATAACTGCCTGATGTTCGCCACCTCTAAAATGCTTCCTCATGGCCTCAATTTTCTCCTCTGTCATGGTAGTGCCCTCAGAGTCCAGCACCGGAACAGCAACCTTGCCTTCAAGCATGCTAACCACAGACCGGAGTCGCATTAGTACACATCAGAGCTACCTTTATTAATGCCAGCGCCTCCTCTTTGTCAAAGTGAGAACCAAGCCTCCAATCAACTAGTTCAATCAAATTTCCTCTCTCCTTCAGAAAGTGTGCCTAGAAACAGAAATAAAAAGTGAAGATATTTCCCTCTCAAGCTTCAGGTACTGATCAGTTGCAAAATATGCTCTAAATACTAAAACAAGAAGAAGTATATTATGTCCCTTGATTATTACGTGACAAATGCAATTGATAAGCACCTGCTAGTTTTTCATCTTTGTTATAGGGTATAAATGAAAGAAATCCCCAGCTCTTGTTGAGTTTTATCAGTACAAATTATTTGTCGGGGTCATTACATGAAATGGTAGACTCGTTCTTCAATGTTTTACACCATCCATTGCCTTCTACTCTCGTTTCTAGTTTAGCAAGAAATACCTGATTATGCAACCCGGGCGACAATCAGATTTCATGAGGACTAAAAATGATTGCTTACACACAGCAAAATAAAAGGAAAATGTATTTGGTGAAAAATAGCGAGGTGAAAGAAGAAATGGAAAATATTTTTCTCTCTTTCTCAAAAAAAAAAAACAATTTCACCTATTTTAGAAGACTTTTTTTCTGTTGATGGAAAATATTTTTTCTAACTAGTTCATTTTTCGTGAAATGACCACCGGAAAATTTCAGAAAACGTTTTCCTCAAGGTTATTTTACAATGATTATTTTTTCTAATGATTGCTCAATCAAAGCAAAACAAAATCTAACTGAAGGACTCAATTAGATGAATGTGAAAAAAGTTATGCCTCAATTAAAAGTATATGAATATTCTAGTCAAGACATGGTCCTGAAAACTTTATAATTTGACAGTAATTGCCAAATTCCATAGTGGTCGAAGGACTTGTTTGGTGCTAATGAAACTTCAGGGAGTATGAATGTCAAGCATAAAAACATAAAGACTAAAACTGAACTACGCCAAATTTCAAGGAATAGAATTTTCTTCAATCCAAAAAAAGATTTTATATGAAAATTCAGTGTAGACCAACATAATAAGAACTGGATTAATTTGAAATGACAAATTGTAAATAACAGCATGATAATTCGTTGAGCAAATTTCGATAGCTGGTAACCGTAACACTCATTTGCAACCATTAAAAGTGCATGTGAGGAGTTACACACTACGCTTACACCTTCGTAATCCATTTTCCACCAGCACAAGCAGAGATTTAAATATGGATATGATCATAATTGAAATGATAGAGTTGATTACCCAATCAAGTAGATTAAAGCATTCCTCAGTTTTCTGGGAGCTAGTGTTGCTCTGGCCACTAACAACTTTTAAAGCAACGACGCCAAAACTATAGATGTCAGCTTTGTTAGTGAGGTAACCATGCATTGCGTACTCCGGTGCCATATATCCGCTGCACAATAAGAAAAGTGCTTGTGTTTGCAACAAGGTAACTGTCTCATATAGAACATACTTAATATTTCTAAAATTCAAAAGAAAGAGACGTTCCTAAATGTGACACTATGGTCTCAAGAGTAGATAAAAAAACAAGTGCATCCTAAAATTTTTTGATAGAATTTACCGAGGATATCTCAGAGAAAAAAAGACCATTAATGTTCTATTTAATTATCAGGCTACATATGTGACTTTATGACATGGAAAAGAGGCAATCTGACCAAAAAATGATTTTTAAATTCACTTGCAAGTGCAACATCTATGTCAATGTCATGTGAGACATATTTACTAAAACTGTGTTTTTCATACAAAGGAGCATATAGATAATTTATAGTGAAATTTTTTAACATATAGTAGTAGTTGTTGTTCATTATATTTTTTTGCATTAAGTTGCTTGTCAACGGGGAAACATAATAAAAACAATTAAATTACGCATCAATATAGACTATTAAAATGTATTGCATTATAATTGTATCATGATAATTTCACAAGCTTTTTGTCTGAGTGAACGCATTAGGTAGGGCACACTGAATTACCTTATGAAATGTTTATCTTGAATTGTTCTTAAAGTAGTAAATGGAGCACATAGGGTATTATCAATCTTTTTGAGTAAAATCTCACGTAGGAGGATATGAACTTTCCAGAAATTGTATCAGATTATCTAAGTTTGTTGAGATAATGGAAATTAGTTAATGTTATAGTTCTTTTTTGTTGAATTATTGTTAGAGTAGGTAGAATGAACTTACAGTTTTATCTTTTCCCTAACTAGTCACATCATTTTCATAAACAAGTTGACTTTTCACACATGTTAATGCAAACGTCTCAAATACGTGAACATGCTTATTTACGTTTTTCCGTGTGTATACAACAGAAACATGGGCGAATTAGCTCTATTCCGTATAATACTAAGTTGTATTCAAATTAACATTTACATAATATCAAAGTACCATTACTTAATGGTAGAGTACGAGACATAATTAACAATTTTTCTGTAATTAACGTGAAGATTGGTGGGACAGGCATAAAGCTTTGCGGTTAAGCCCCATTTGTTGAGCACCAAACTTTGGGATGATGTGAGTCAACCACAAAGCTCCTTTCAACTCACTTTTCTTAAATTAGACGAGATATCTCTACTCCAGTTTTTTATGTTGTCGCTGACCAACTCCTAATTAGGCTAACAGGAACATAAAGCAATAAACTTACTAAGTTCCAGCAATCTTGGTGCTAATATGTGTGTTGTCCTCTTCATCAAGCTTTGCTAAACCAAAATCTGATATTTTAGGGTTGAGATCCTTATCTAGTAAAACATTAGTAGCTTTGATGTCTCTATGCACAATCTTCAGCCTGGATTCTTCATGAAGATATGCCAAGCCCCTGGCAATACCCACACATATCTTGTGTCTTGTCCACCAATCCAACTTTAACTGAAATTCTTCAGGACCTTCAATTGTATCAGAAGACATCAAAGCTACATTAGTCCCATGTCATTAACTAAAGCTAGAGAAGCACGGTGTGATATCAAATTACCAAATAAAGCGCGAGCAAGACTATTATTTTCCATGTACTCGTAAACCAGCAAAAGTTGATTTCCTTCAATGCAGCATCCATATAGTTTCACAAGATGTGGATGTTGAAGAGCAGAAATCATCCCAAGCTCAGTCACAAACTCACGATTTCCTTGCTTTGATTTTGATGAAAGCTGCTTCACTGCTATAGTGGTGCCATCTGACAGAAGACCCTGCATATGCACTTTCGCATCAGATTTATGCTGTGAAGATTCAGTTACATTGAATGCTGCTTTCTACACAGCTTTTCTATTGGGAATTGAGGGAAATGGGTTCACCGATTTTCCTGTATACCTTGTACACAGAACCAAAACCACCTTCTCCAATCTTATTGGCAGGATCAAAATTGTTTGTGGCAGCTTTAATCTGTCGCAAGGTAAATGAACCAATTTGCAATGCTAGACCCTTCAAATTTGCACCATGGTTTGGAACTTCTCAGAATTTGGAGGAGTCAACAACTATAGTATGTAACCTACCATCTAACAAAAACGGAGCAATTCCTTCTCGATGTACCAAAAAACATTATTATCACTGAATATCTTAGCATCTTGAAATTTATTTTCTAGGAAACTTTGGTATTGGTTCAGTATGTACTTAAAAAAGAAAAAAAAAAGTGTTTTCAGGGTACTTAGTAGTAGGGGAAAAGAAAAATCATAGAGAAAGCCCACTTTGGAAACATAACACAGGGTTGTATGTTTCAATGTCTCATATATGCGAAGCGGGCATTTGTTTTCAATGTCTTGAAACATAGATTCAGTATATATATGGTCAATCGTGCCCCCAAGAAGACCCCACATACACACACACACACTCACACACTAGGAAATCTACTGTCCTCTTCCTATAAACTATCTATCCCTTCATTTCTCAGATTTCCATTTAAAAGTTTAGTGAGCCAAATGGATCTATGACCCTTCAGCTGTATCATGGCTTAATAATAACTGATTTTCTTTATACGTCAAATCAAATCTCCAATGGAATACACAAATGTCATGCATCAACAGTTTTACAAGGGAACTGTGTAACCTAGTTGCAGTATTAATGATGCATTGAGATTACCTGTTCCCCCACCAGAAAAGGTAAGAAGAAGAGTCATGCACCAACAGTTTGACAGGACAACCGTGTGATCTAGCTGATATATAAAAGATGCAATGTGATTACCCCCCTCCCCCACCAGAATAGGGAAGGGGGACAACGTATTCAGAGTGCATAACATTCTCATATTTCTTGACATATTTATGTGAACTAAATGACAGAGACTCTAGGTAAGCAACTACCTTCTGCCATTTCATCTTCACGCCCAAGACATCCTCTCCACCAAAGGATGCCCAGGATAAGAAAAACTACAAAAACTATAGCAGCCACAATCCCAACCACTGTACCAGCAGTTATTATGGCCGACTCTCGTGGGATTTCAAAATCTGCAGTGAAGAAAGAACATATGTTTACCCAAAAATGTTCAAGTAAATGGGGTAAGCACACGTGTGGAAATATATCGGTAGCTTCTTGGTGAACACAGAAACCAACAGATGGGACAGCACTAATTGAGAATCAGGAGGACATGAGAACTGCTCAGAACACTCCACGAAAACTATCAGATTAATGAGCACAGGAAGATATCATCTTTGGAACATTTAATACTAAATACAAAGGGAACAAGAAAAATAAATAGAAATATATTCTTCATTCTCAAGGCTGTACTATATAATACAGGCGCAATGGTCGTTGATCCATAGTAGAAAAGTGAACAAGGCTGTTGTTTCATAGTCTGAATAGAAGGATTAAAGATACACACAGAAACATGCTCAGATAGAAAGAAAACAAAGCAAACCATAGCCAATTTTTGCCTCTTAAGAGAAGAATGATAAATCCTAGTCAGCTACTTTGGAAATTTATCTGAACAACTGTAACAGATGGCCTGAATCTAAGAGTGGACATTGGCAATCAAATCAAGTAACTGAATCTAGACAAAATATGGGTAGTTTTCCTAATATGAATACAAGTAACTTTCGCAATAGAGAAGCACCAAGTGAAACATGGAAGTGTCTATCTGCATACCAGGATAGACGGAGATGGCAGATACAAGAGGACCATAGACTCCTCGGACAGGTATAGCATAGGTTCCTTTCCCAGCCCAATAGAAGCGTATTGTTAAAAAATTTTAGATGTGTGTGCGTGCGGAAGCATGGTTTTGATATTAGTTATAGTTTTTGGTTTGTGATGTGTGCAAGTGTATGGTATATTTTGTGGAGGATAGACAAGGGACTAGGTAGGATTATTTGAAGGATAAATGACATGAGATATGGAAGAAATATTTTCATTAGTTGAAGGAAATAGTTTGATGAAGATAGTCATGGTGGAGGATTTTCCCACACAAGGTGGACCTCACACTCTCGGTGGAGGGTTTCCCCTCACACACTCTCAAATGATCAATTACAAGCCTATTTATAGGCGTGAGTTCACCGCCATATCTACCGACTTTGAGTACAAGAATAATATAAAATTGCAGCTTCTTTGTCTTCTGCTCGTGCGGCTTCTTCTCTTCTAGTCAAAGTCCAAGTTGGACTTTGCTTTTCTTTTCTTCTTTCTTCCAAGCTTCTCGTTCCTTCTTCCTTCATGGTTAAGAGTCAACAATTGTGGGCTTTCCTTTACGTTCAAGCTCCTATAATATTTTATAATGTGTGCCCATCTTTTGTTGATCAGCTTGAGGTCTTCACGTGTTTCCCATGCACGTAGATTGCATGTAGATTTCTCTAGCTCATTCTAGGTTTCTCTTTGATGCTTCTTCACAGAGTCTTCAAGTTCAACTTGGACTCTTCATCTTTCTTGCATGCACGTGCAACGTTGCCGACTCATTCCTTCTCCATTAAGTTAGTAGCTTCTAGATTTTATTGAAAATGAATCACCAATTTCCAACACGTATCTCCAGAGTGCCCTCAGTCACCATGGTAGTAAAATTTCTTATGACCGCCTTTCCAACTCCACCTGCTTCAATCTCAATATTGAAATCTTCCCACACCAATTTCCCCTGAGATAATATTTAATCTGATTCAACTTGAGTGTCTTTACACAGAACAAGGTGAAACATTCAGCCTCAACAAACTGGACCAATTGTGCAAAGATCATGATTTGCAAATACGAGATATCTAGATAAAAAAATCCAATCATAACATGTTAAACGCTTTATATGCTTTACATCTAAGAACCAGCACTACATGGTGCCCAAAATTTACCTGTATATAAACATTAAAAGCTCGCCTTCCAAGGCTTGTATAATTTTTGTTGCCTGTGAACATTATCTCCGCAAAATGAAGGCTTACATTGTAGGTCCCATTCATCAGATAAAAACCATAATAAGTTAGAGAGATAGGAGAAAGCCGTGCATTCATGTAAAGTTGCGCATTATCCATGGATAGTTCAGATTTATTGCTGACTATATATGTATCTGAATCAGTATTGTCATCAAGGAAGTGGCCAGTGCTACTGTAGGCCCAGTAATGTCCAGTCAGGAAGGATTTTGAAGCTGAAGGCGGCTCTTTATCCTCAGTGTATGTGATGTCCCCTACTGTTACTTCACTCCCACCGCAATTTATGAAGAGGTTATACCGATCTGGATGGAGTAATGAAACAGCCACAAACAGAAAAATCAAGTCTTCTTTCTGTTATCTAGCATTCCCTTATTAAAAGATCACATGGAAACTCCCAAGTTTACAAAAAAGACATTATTTCATGGAGGCGGCTTTTAAAATATCTAGAGTAATTATGCATTAGTCATCAAATAATGATACTGATAGCCCAGAGGAGAGTTTTGATGAGAAAATACACAGAGTACAACGCAATATTAGGATTTGATGATAATGATAGGATGCACAACAGATCAACTTACTTCCTGGACATTGCTGACTTTTCAAACATGAGGCAAGCTCACTTGTGGCAGGATATGAGGTTCTGAGCAAGTCAACAAAGATTTTAATGTTACAATCATCATCATACTGAATGAAGTTCCATGCTACATACATAAACAACTAAAATGCAGGTCCTTGGAAATTCAAATCTCTTGGTGAAACATTTAATCATAAACATACGCATTGTCAACCGCCTAGCTTGCGAACAAGTTGCTGCAGAGAAAAGACAAAATCAATATTCAGTAGATAAATAGAAATCTCGTATGCAAGCAGTATTATAGGCTAATCATAATCGCACATTTGAGGGGATCCCTGATTTAGACTGAAGGGAGTAGTACATACACATCATGTTCTTGACACTCTGATAATCCCAAAGTGAATTTGTTGTATGATAGGTCACTACACAGAGAAATAGTCAACCATTTCCAAAATATAATCAATTTGAAGAATACACAGAAAGTCATTCCATCAAATGATTATTGTGTACAAAAATGCAGACCAGTTGCAAAATCTGGACAGGTAAGGCAAGTTGAAAGGCGAAAACATCAAAAGGTGATGAAAGTAATATTTTATCTTTATTAAAGATATCTTTTCTCAACTAATTAAAAGGAGAAAGACTAATTGGAGTCAATGGAGACTTTATAATTAGTTGGAGTGCATAAATACATTTTCACCTAGTAACAGTATATCAGACGTGATATATAAGGCAAAGACTCAAAAATAGAACTGTGATTCAAACGACCGCAAAGTTGGATCTTCTTATTAGAAAATATCCAGACCACCATTCAAATGTTTAAACTACCTCATAAGAGCTTCATTCTTACGCCCATAAGGTAATAACAACTTTCTCCAAGGCATGCTCATTTTGCTTGGAGAGTTTCTCAGACACACAGACCCATAAACATTATTATTGTTAAAAAAAGTGATCCATTTTTGTAGAAAATTCTAGACTACACTAGAGAAAAAGTTGGCCAAAACAAACCAGCAAAAAGCAAGCTTCGAAGACTCTCAAAGGCTGAAGAATTTTCTGGTACGTGGGCAGCAGAACACGTGGACAGCAAATAGGCCAAAGAAAAGTCAACAAAAGTGGCTGAGAGTTGGAGAGAATAGAAAAATGCAGAAAAATGGAGGAGAGACCAGAATAATCGGGAGAAGCCGCAACATGCAGGGACAAAGAAACAAGCTGAAATTTTTATTATTTCTTGTGCTCAATGTCGGTGAAGAAGAGGCGGTGCTCACGCCTATAAATAGAGGTGTGGTGTCTGTTTTAGTTGGCTGAAAAACCAAAACCACTCCTTCCTTTGTAATACTTACTTTCATAATAAAAGTTCTGTTTTTTTTTAATCCATACACCCTTGCCTTTGTAGCCCATATTTCACACATACACACTTGCACACACACACGCTTCCGCAAAAACACCAACAGTGGTATCAGAGCCACGTCTTTGGTTGGTGTCGGGCGTTTGTCCTACCCACCCACTCCTAAAACTACTATTTCCAAATACCCACTAACTAAACCATGGCCAACTCTACCTCGTCCTCATTTCCCATTCCCATTTTTGATGGGAACAACTATGACTTTTGGAGCATAAAAATGACTACATTCTTGATGGCCCAAGACTTATGGGACATCGTGGAAAAAGGTCACGAGGCTCCGCTTTAAGTGCAAGTGTTTCGAAGGATCAACTACAAAAGGATGCAAGGGCGCTATATTTTATCCAACAAGCACTCTCGGAAACCGTATTTCCGAGAATAATTGGAGCAAGGACTGCAAAAGAGGCTTGGGATATACTACGAGAAGAATTTCAAGGATCGGAAAAGGTACGCACTATTCGTCTTCAAACATTAAGAAGAGATTTTGAGAATTCTAAAATGAAAAATTATGAGACCGTACAAGAATATTGTGGAAAATTAAAGGAACTCGTTAATCAAATGAGAGCCTATGGAGATGGGATAACTGATCAAAGGGTTGTTGAGAAAATATTGGTGTCACTTACAAAAAAATACAACTCTATAGTTACAACTATAGAAGGAACTAAAGACTTGACGACCCTATCAATAAGTGAATTAATTGGCTCTCTAGAAGCATATGAGAAAAGACTAATGGCACAAGATGAAGATTTGGTTGAAAGTGCCTTTCAGTCTAAAGTAAATATACGGTCTCATCAAACTAAAAATGATGGAAGGAGCTCATGGAAAAACAAAAGAGGAGGAGAAATTATAAAAAAAGAAAATTATCCACCTTGTGGTATTTGCAAGAAAACAAATCATTTGGAGAAGGATTGTTGGTTTAAAAATAAAAAACAATGCCGCTTTTGTAAAAGATATGGCCACGTAGAAAAGATTGTCGCTCGAAAACAAATAATCGAGCAAACTATGTAGAAAAAAAAGAAAGTGAAGAGAATACATTCTACGCAGGCCAAGCGGCAAATGACAATAAAAGCGAAATATGGTACATCGATAGTGGGTGTAGCAATCACATGACAGGGGACGAAACTATATTCACCGATATCGATAAGTCGGTGAAATCTCAAGTAAAGTTGGGCAATGGTGCATTAGTAGATGTCAAAGGAAAAGGCACCATCGCCGTGGAAACGAATAAAGGCCCAAAATATATACGTAATGTATATTTAGTCCCTCGTCTTGCACAAAATCTCTTAAGTGTGAGCCAAATGATACAAAGTGGGTATTCTCTATATTTTAATAGAGATACCTGCATTATCTATGATAAATATAAAAATATCATTGCCTCTGTTAAGATGAAAAATAACAATTTTCCTATTCAATGGAAATTGGTCAAAGATATAGCCATGAAAGCTCAACTTGATGATTCATGGCTATGGCATCAAGATTTGGCCACTTCAATTTTGTTGGGCTAAAAATTCTCCATCAGAAAAATATGATGAGAGATTTTCCAGCCATCACAGAAATCTCAGATGTTTGTGAAGGCTGTCTTCTTGGAAAACAACAGAGACAGTCCTTCCCATCTGGAGGTGCATGGAAAGCTAAGAAGCCATTAGAACTTGTCCACACGGACGTGTGCGGTCCGATGAGGACACCTACACCAAGTCAAAATAAATATTTTATCCTATTCATTGACGATTACACAAGAATGACGTGGGTATACTTTCTTCGAGAAAGATCTGAGGTTTTCTCTATCTTTAGAAAATTCAAGAACCACGTTGAGAATCAAAGTGGCCAAAGAATCAAAGTCCTAAGAAGTGACAGAGGCACAGAATACAATTCAAAGGAGTTTAATAAATTTTGTGAAGATGAAGGAGTCCATCATCAACTAACTGTTGGCTACGCCCAGAACAAAATGGAGTAGCTGAAAGAAAAATAGAACCGTCATGGAGATGGCAAGGTCTATGCTAAAGGAGAAAGGCCTTCCCAACACTTTTCTGGGCAGAAGCAGTTTATACTGCTGTATACCTACTAAACAGGTGTCCAACTAAAGCAGTTCAAAATAAAACTCCAATCGAAGCATGGAGTGGACGGAAGCCTTCAGCAAAGCATCTCAAAGTGTTTGGATGCATTTGCTACGTCCACATCCCTGCTCGAAAAGGAGTAAACTAGATGAAAAGACAGAAAAGGAATATTCCTTGGATATAGTGACCAATCAAAAGGCTATCGAATTTACAACCTAAGAACTAAAAAGCTAATGATTAGTCGAGACGTTGAGTTCGACGAGAATGCTGCCTGGAATTGGGAAAGCGAGAAGATTGAGAAGAAGTACATAACCTTGCCAGACATACCACCTGCTCAAGAGGAGACAACGTCACAAGAAGAAGGAGTAGTACCGGATTCCACCACTCACGATATAACTCCACCAAGCTCTCCAAGAGCAACACAAGAAGAGTCTACTCCAGAGTCTCCAGTACTAAGGGTAAAAGCCCTTAGAAGAATTTACGACACATGCAACTTTGCTATTTTAGAACCTGAAAACTATGAACAAGCATCCAAAGAAGAAGTTTGGATAAAAGCTATGGAGGAAGAGATCAAGATGATCGAGAAAATGAAACTTGGGAGCTTGTCGATCGACCCAAGACAAAGAGATCATTGGCGTCAAGTGGGTCTACAAGACGAAGCTCAATGCGGATGGATCAATCCAGAAGCATAAAGCAAGGCTTGTGGCGAAAGGATACTTGCAACAACCAGGTATCGACTATACTGAAACTTTGCTCCCGTCGCTCGCCTTGATACTATTCGAGCACTTATAGCCTTAGCGGCACAAAAAAGATTGGAAGATTTATCAACTAGATGTAAAATCAGCATTTCTAAATGGATACCTTCAAGAAGAAATATATGTAGCTCAACCAAAAGGCTTTATTGTCAAAGGCAATGAAGAAAAAGTCTTAAAGCTTAAGAAGGCCCTATACGGGTTAAAACAAGCGCCACGTGCGTGGTATAGTAGAATCGATGAGTACTTCATCAAGCAAGGATTCAGGAGGAGTATGAGTGAGCCGACACTCTACATCAAGACCCAAGGTAAGTCCGACACTCTCATTGTCTCTCTATATGTAGATGATCTCATATATACAGGAAACAATGAGACAATGATCCGAGAATTTAAAGAAGAAATGATGAAGACATTTGAAATGACGGACTTGGGCTTGATGAACTATTTCCTCGGTATTGAAGTTAATCAAGATAAAGGAATATTCATCTCACAAAAGAAATATGCAGAAAAGCTCCTTGAAAAATTCAAGATGAATAATTGCAAAATAGTGGCAACACCACTTGTGATGAATGAGAAACTATTGAAAGAAGATGGAGCAGAAAAAGTAGACGCTTCACTCTACAGAAGCCTAATTGGGAGTCTACTATATCTTACTGCTACACGACCAGATATTATGTACGCAACAAGTTTATTATCACGATTTATGCAGAGTCCAAGCCAAATTCATTTTGGAGCAGCCAAGAGAATTCTAAGATATTTACGAGGAACTATAGATTACGGCATTTGGTATCGCCCAAGTGCTAACGCCAAGCTCATCGGCTACACTGATAGCGACTGGGCTGGTTCAGCTGATGATAGGAGGAGCACCACTGGTTATGCATTCACATTAGGTTCTGGAATATTTTCATGGATATCCAAAAACAAGACTCGGTGGCACATCTGTCAAGCTGAATACATCGCAGCTGCAATGACCGCCAGTCAAGCAATATGGCTTCGAAGAATTTTAGAAGACATTGGAGAAGCACAAACGGAATCAACTCCGATACTTTGCGACAATAAGTCTGCAATCGCTATATCAAAGAATCCAGTCTTTCATGGAAGAACAAAGCATATTGATATAAAATATCACTTCATTCGTGAAGTGCAAAGCAGAGGAGAGATCGAGCTAAAGTATTGTAAGACTGAAGATCAAATTGCGGACATATTCACTAAAGCACTACCAACAGCAAAATTCGAGACATTAAGAAGCATGCTTGGAGTATCACAAAAATGGATCAAGGAGGAGTGTTAAAAAAGTGATCCATTTTTGTAGAAAATTCTAGACTACACTAGAGAAAAAGTTGGCCAAAACAAACCAGCAAAAAGCAAGCTTCGAAGACTCTCAAAGGCTGAAGAATTTTCTGGTACGTGGGCAGCAGAACACGTGGACAGCAAATAGGCCAAAGAAAAGTCAACAAAAGTGGCTGAGAGTTGGAGAGAATAGAAAAATGCAGAAAAATGGAGGAGAGACCAGAATAATCGGGAGAAGCCGCAACATGCAGGGACAAAGAAACAAGCTGAAATTTTTTATTATTTCTTGTGCTCAATGTCGGTGAAGAAGAGGCGGTGCTCACGCCTATAAATAGAGGTGTGGTGTCTGTTTTAGTTGGCTGAAAAACCAAACCACTCCTTCCTTTGTAATACTTACTTTCATAATAACAGTTCTGTTTTTTTAATCCATACACCCTTGCCTTTGTAGCCCATATTTCACACATACACACTTGCACACACACACGCTTCCGCAAAAACACCAACAATTATCAGCAAGAAATAGCCTGATTAATTAATCATACCGTGAGGGTTATGTGTTAGACAAACTTTCAAAGAGGATTTAGGGGAAGTAAAGATTTTCCGAGTGTTATTTTTATCATTCCAGAGGCTTGAAAAGGATCTAAACTGGGAAGGGCCATTTGTTTAGGGGAAAGTGGGGCTAACTTGGCACTTCCAAGAAAATCTGCTTTCTGTTCTTTCATGCTTACCATACAATTCAGCCTCTTGTCTTACATATAACATTCCAATTAACAGATCCCAACAAGGAAAAAAGGTACTTGTGATGTTTCCTTTTAAGTCCATCGGCTACAAACCTTAAGGATTCAAGATGGGAATGCCTAATTGGTTACTACAGTACAAGATTAGCCAGATAGAGCTAGACGCAAATTCGGAATTAACCAAGACATTTTTCTTCAGGTAGCGAAGCTTACACAAATTCTGCTTTCTGCAGGATCCAACCAGGGACTGCTCCAGTCAATTGGTTTCCAGTCAGATAGCTAAACAGGATTATTTGACTGAGTTAGTTCCTCGTGTACTTTACGCACTCAAACTGAAAAACTATAGAGCCTCAAAAATGCATTAGTTAGCAGATTAAAAGCATTTAATCTTTAGAAGTGTAGAAAAAAATCAGTTAACTCATGATATCAATATAGAGCTTTTGGCGGGAGAAGAAAGACAAAGGAAATCAGTGACAGAGGAAAAACTTGATCCTTGCAAAACTTGGAGTGCATGGGTTACCAAAATACTAGTACACAAAGTTGAACATAATGAAGAATACTATCAACCTCGCTTATTAACTATTTCTTCGCTATAATGTTCTTTTCCTTATAAGACATAATGAGGGAAGATGTGCCAATGTCAAACAGTCAATTGTTGGGCAGAAAGATGAAAAGAATGTGCCGTTGTTAAACAGTCCATGAAGCTTAGGACTACAATTTCTCATCATTTTCAAGACTAGGGATAAGACATCAAGGTCCTATCTGCAGACCTTCTAAATACCACGTAAGAACTGCACTCGCCAAACAATCTAGGGCCATTGTTGTGGAAAGAACCAAATAGAGAGACTAAGGACTTTGCTATGTTAAATCTCCCATACATCATAAAACAGGCGCACAGGACATGCATTAAGTACATACACATTTAACTGCCAATTACTTGAGTAACATTGATCCATTTAACCTCTTCCAGCATAAACAAGTAACTCAATTGATACTTGTCAATCATGCTCAATAAGCAACAGAATATCATCGATTTATGTCTGCTCCAAGACTAGAGTCCAACAAAAAATAATTAGTTGACAATAATCATAAATTCATAACCGAAATCATTGTAAAATTTGGATGGTGAAATAATAAGCTTTCAGAGACGAGGATTTTAAGGCTTATAAACTGGACACGTTATTGCAGTCTAAGTTCTATTGATAGCTCAACTACTTTACAGCAAGAGATGTCTACAGCTTGGCCACAGAAACGAATAGAGATTTGAGATTATTATACAAAATACGAAAAAGAAGCTTAGGTTCAGCATCAAAATACTTACATATAATCAACTCCCCAGAGGCTGCTAAAGGAAGGAGGGATTTCGCCCCTCAGTTTGTTGAAGCTGAGGTCTCTGCAAAACAATTGAATGGAAAGGAGAGATATAATGAGAAGATAGTTTTAACTGACTCATACTGGACACTCTTTGAGTATACTTTGGAGGATTGTACAAACACAGGCTACATCAATGAACCTACAGGTCCAATTCAGAAGTTTAGACATATAGGTCAACTGCCCCGTGCCTATGCTTTCTACTAGACATTCATTTCCAGAGGCATTCATCGCAAAAAATCCATGTTCATTGAGTTGGTCGCACGCTGTTAATATACAAAAATTCTGCTGTAAATCAAATTTACAACATGTTCAATATGCATCCCTTGGAATGCAACATAGTATAGTTCAATCAGGGGATTCTGTTTATCTAATAGGACCAAAACTAAAGAAAATCATAATGTACTGAACAGATTTCCTTCATAACATATTAGTCATGAAGAAAGGGATGACAACTAAATACTAGGGTGATTGGAAAGTAGAATATGATCATGAG
The DNA here is from genome assembly GCF_016545825.1 of Eucalyptus grandis. Lineage (NCBI taxonomy): Eukaryota > Viridiplantae > Streptophyta > Magnoliopsida > Myrtales > Myrtaceae > Eucalyptus > Eucalyptus grandis. The sequence continues at coordinate 15,376,812 of NC_052617.1, read as the reverse complement.
TGAATAAAAAATTAAGTGAGGATTTGAAAAAAAAGAAGAAAAAAAAAGGGAAAGAATGACTCTGCAGTCCAATATAATCGATGGAGAAAGTACAACCTAGTTGAACCTAGAGAAAAGGAAATGGACTATATGATAAGCCAAACCAGAACCACAGAAATTCGGTTATTTAAAATGTCAGAAAACAAAAAATAAGCATTGCTGGCTGACGACGACAGAACGGCAAAAAAATGTTCTTAAATGTAGCATGTACAAAATCTTATAGAGGTGAATAAGAAGACTTGACTTGTATAGAGATGCACTTGAAGCCATGCTCTCTTTTGAACTAAGAACGTTATGGCTGACAACTACATGACGGTCGAGCATGATACAACTATATGACGGTCAAGCATGATATTCTACTTAGATATTGTGGGGCTGAGATATGAGAATGTAAACCACTAGAAGGAAAGTTTCCAGACAATCAACCACTAAAACCCTCCATTCTGCATCAATGCTCTGAAGAAGTTAAGAAAACAAATCAAAGCAAAAGTAAATTAGATGAAATGGGCACCCAAACCAAAGTAAATAAGACTCCATTCTTGTGGTTTCTATTCCCAGCGAAATGAAAACAAAGAGAGAAAAGGTCCATATACTTCTGTGCGAAACTGTATATTCTATGGCAGAGGCCACAATCACTAGAAACTTAAATGCCACATCACGATTCACATTTTAGCATTATCAACAGAAAATATCAAAACACCATTGAATTTAGTAAGGGAGCGTCAAGCCATCTTAAATGGGTTCTTTAACTGCAATCAATGGTCAACCATAAACTAGTATATATTTCGCTCATTAAGGGTAAAATTATCTATTCTGCCTGGAATAGGAAAGGGAAAAAGTCATTTTCCACTCACAATATTTTTAAGGTTATCATTTTTGCTAGATAACCAGGTAGCTCTCCTATGAGATTGCAGCTCCTCAGAATCCTATAAGGAAAAAGCACTGATATCGTCACATTGCCAAGATGATTTGGCTCTCTTGCATTAAGTAAACTATTTGAGAAGGAGCAGTGCTCTCACAATGTCGTA